>NW_017806029.1:186937-254939 GCF_001891065.2 Hippocampus comes
CAACTATAATCATCGGAGAATATAGTTGTGTATTGTCTTTGCAGGGTGTTGAGTGTGTAGACATGCGTGGCTTTTTGTCCACAATTCTCAAGAGAGCACCATGGGAAAGCGTGTGACGGTCATAAGAGGGATAAAAATCTTGGGAGGGAACTCATTATTCCTCTCCCTATTTTTCCAGTCGTTCCCTTCAATCAGAGACATGGGACCAGAGAGAGCAAGATTGCTATATAAAGTGATGGCATGCCACAGCTCCCCGAGGGGGGAGTGCAAGGGATGAGTCACTCGGCCTGGTGTTGCACTGGAGCACGGTAGCATGCTCTCGCCCCCTCCCCTTACTCCACCCCCTGATATTGTTACAATATTTTTTTCTGTCTGCTGCTCTTTTTTTCCCCCATTTCCTTCCATCTTCACAAATTCCCATCATTCTTTACCCCTACACACCTGCATTTGTTTTCCCATTCCTCCGTGGTTACCTTGCAGCCGCTGTAGGAAAGAAGACTAAATGCAGCATATGAGAACAGTGTGAACGAGTCAGCTCAGCATCACTGCCATGGCAACATAACAAATATTTCTCTGTGTTTTAGTTCCAGATAACCCCAACGGCTGCAGATAAATTTTCTCTCCACTTGTGGTGTATTTTTACAGCCATTGGCCTAAAAGATTGCGCTGACCTCCAGATTGTTGACTCAGGCCAACACAGTTTGCATACACTTATCATGTGGACTTAAACAGGGCAACTTTGTTCTTATGCATCCATGAATCTAACACAAAATAAAGATTTCATGAAGTGTTTCCAAGGTTGCAGACATGCTTAAGTGAGGAAGCTGTGGAGTGTTCACTCTTTGCTCCTTTTAGCTTTCCCTGCAAGACACAGCTTGCCATTGTCAGCTACCACTGGAGGTTGTGGTTACCACATACTTTGGTTCAGGGGCATTCTGATCATGTACTTTCATGTTGGGACATACAGATACAAAAATATAAACAAATTCACGTGCGCACATGCAAATGCGCTCATATTGACACATTCTAACCTTTGTAATGATCTAAATAAACAAACTTGAAGAAATTTTGATGTATTATACATGTGTGTAATTGTCAATTGCTATTTCTGACCAGTACTATACTAATAATTTTTATAAATGGTTTTGAAAAGCAGAGGCGTACGTACTGTATATATACATTTTTTTCTTACAAAAAAATTAACGCCAAAATGTCTTGACAGTTATGAGCCCCAAACTAAGTTTTGTGATTTTAACATGTTTTCTGAGGATGCTAATTATATTTGGATATATAGGATCTTTGTTTTATTGTCTAACGTGTTTTTATTTTTGCATGAAAATTAAACCAAATTCATCTTAGTGTCTTCAGGGTTTCAATTTTTTTTTTTTTGGTCCCTCTACAATTAGTCTCTCGTTTTCACTCATGCTGGCTTTGCCTTTAATGCTACTGTTGAAAGCATTATTTGTTGTTGCAAAACACCAGAGGGATCAGCTCAAGTGCCTGGACAAGGGAACCCATTTTGCATTTACATAATAGTAGACAGCAAAATAAATGGCGTTATTCATGAGATGTATGAATTTTTAAGACTGATGGAGCTTTAGTATGTCTTTATAGTTACTATGATCGTGTAAAGACAAGATACACTTTTATCTGGAGAGTTTGAAGGGCTACACATGTAAACTGTGCAATTTACACAATTTTTATGAAGCTGTTTTATTTCTTCATTGTGATGTTCAGAAACAATCTGGATAGGGGTGGATCCCACAAACGCAGACAAGGATAACTTCTAGGTATGAAAAACGGTTTACAAACCAAAAGACAAGGAACGAGAAAACATCAATTGCTTGTCAACTGAAAGGACAAGTGAATCCAAGACACGAGAATACAAAACCGAGACTACACAATAATGCAAAAATACAAAAGAAACACAATGAAAACTATGAGGTCAAATCAAGAACGTCTTGAAAATTGAAGCGCTTGGCAAGAGAGTCGTGAGCAAGGCTTAATAATCCGACAGCCAGCCGGTTGTGGCAGCTGGTAATCAGGCGTGATTACAGACAGGTGCAGCTCATAAGGCAAAACCCCTCCGATGCCACCTACTGGAGGAAAACAGAAACACGATCCTAACATTTATGCACTTCTGTCTTTACCGTTATGCAAGAAGTGCATTTGCGTGTCCCACCACTATTTGCTCTGTCAAAATTGTCTTTTCGATGAACGCCTAAAATTTTTTTATCATCAATAAAATTTGGAAATAGGGGCTTTTCATGCTGTTTCAGCATGGGAGACTATTATCCATTTAACCCTTTCATGCACTCTGTAACCTGATAACATGATAAGCTGTCCTCTGTAGTAACTGCTGTCCCTGAGAGGGTTAAAAGCAAGGCAGGGAAAAAAAAGCTAAATTAGGATTTTTTTTTTCTTTACCAATATTTGCCAAAATTATAGGAGAATGACCCATTCATTACATATACATGTACTATATATTTTAAATCCTTCCATCCTCTGGCCCTGACTTGACCTATATTATGTACATTTCCTCACGCTTGACTAACAGTGACATGGACCCAGAGTGGCATGACGGTGACTGTTCCCATGGCCACCTCATGTTTGTCTTTTCAATAACAATGGAGGAGCTTGGCATTTATGGTGAGATTTATAAAGCTCAAAAAGAAGGTGGTTTTCCTCGAACTGCTATTTGTGTTTGTACCCTAGCATTTTAACATAACAGGAATGTAAGGTCCCCAATCCAAGCATGGAATTAAAAAAGGGAATTCGTAGGATCAGTGACCTACTGTAACACATGGTTTCCAGTCGTTTTTTAGCCCCTAAAGTCTGAACCTGCATCAGCAAAATTCACCAGTCCAGTGAGCCTTTATGATTTTTTGGGACTACCGTATTGAAGTCAAAACAAATCTGTCTCAGTCCATGTAGTAAGCCACATCAGTCTATAGCAGTGGTGTCAAACATACGGCCCGCGGGCCGGAACCGGCCCCCAAGGAGGTACGATCTGGCCCGCCGGATAATTTAAAAGTGAAAAAAAAATGCATTAAAGACACGGAATAAATATTTTAAATAAAATACAATTAGTGAATTATCCGCTAGGGGGCACATTGTTTTGATTAGGGAAGAAAACAGCAGTCTCAGTCTGTCACTGCGATAGACCCAACACTGCAAATGATATGAAAGCGCCAATCAATGCTTCTTGAATCCAAAACAAAGAAAAGAGATGATATTTTGGTGATTCATAGCACATTATGGTATAATGTTAATGGTTCGGCCCACTTGACATCTACCGAGTCCGTATGTGGCCCATAATGTGAATTGAGTTTGACACCCCTGGTCTGTAGGAAGGAAGAGCATGACGATGGTCCGCATCTCAGAGATGTCGTCACCATAAAGGGATTCTTAAACAGGTTGGGGAGGGGGGCTTCAAGATCCATTCTCAAATATGTTTTCAGGTTTCAAAATGCAAATGCATTTTTGTACATGTAAATGGACAAAAGATGGCAAATTTAATTAATTTTTTTAGCTTGCGCCTGTGGAAGTGGCGTTATTCCGTTGCGGCGGAAAACCAACATGCTAATAAACTAGTATAACACTAAAGGCATTCATTTAATATGTGTATGAAATGACTTTTGCACTCAAGGGAATCTGAAACAACGCCACTTGATTGCTCTTTTCAAACTAACAATGTCCTACTATTTTGAGTGAAATTAAACTGCACCTTAATCTGGTCCATCACACAATTAACAAAGGTAAAGTGAGGAAATCATGAACTAATGGGCTGGCAATGAAAATGAAGGAATGACTAACACACTGGGCACCTGCAAGGATTAACAACACATACCAAAACTCTTCCAAGCAGGAAAGTTTAAAGAAATAAATAAACTGACTCAGTAACTTGGCAACACCCAAACAACAAAACTGGATTTGACTGGAAAACTGGGCTCATGAGGACCAAATATTGAATATTTGAAAATGAAACAAAGACACTCCTATGAAATCAAGAAATAAGGAATCAACTCAATAATTTAAAACCGTGGAAAATATATCAAACAAAATCAGGAGTCTAAGTCAGACTGTGAAATGATCTCAAATATTTGCAACGACTTTGTCCTCACAAGATCACAGTCATCTGACTTTTTAGTATTTCAAAGGGAGTCTCATTTGAGAAGCATGATTATTTCGGAAGATCTGTCTTGTTGCTCTCAGAGCACATATTATTTCCTTCTTAACAATCAAATGAATATTTGAAAATACAGGAATGTGCTTTACAGCCACACTGTTTTGGCCCTTTTAGTCCAGTTATAATAGCAAATCTTTCTGAGAATTTCTGATCAACATCACATGAACAATGGAATCATATGAGGAGACAAAATGTGATTTCGTTTTTCCGTGAACACATCTTGGGAATGTGAGTCATCTTCATCTGACTTGGGTGGAAAAGTCAAGAGATTAAAAAGCATTTTGTGTAAGAAACAGTTTCATTACCCAAGACAAGCACAGTCCAATCCTGTTGACATTTCTGGTTTGCCAATTATGGAGTTGAAAAAAAAATGAGTGTTACTGCCCCAACATGATAAACTACCTATATCTAGCTAGCTAGTTAACTAGCTTGTCATAGTGCGGAAAATTGATTTTAATCTGCGTTGCAATATCATCACGTGAGTGTCTGACAAGCGGGACCCAGTCTAAGTTTTTCTAACAGTGTTGTTCAATAGCAGCTTTTTACAAGACAAAGTCAAAAATTATTTGGAAAACGTTTCTGTCTTTCAGTTCCTTCTTCCGGGTAACTGAAAACAACAAACATGGATGGCGAGTTCAATGGGATTTTACTTTGAAATTGGCTTGAAATACAAAGACATTGAATATATTCTTGAGCTTAACTACAGTTTCCAAGTCCCCCTCCATAATTCTCTCTTTCTCCGAAGTCGTGTCGTTTTGTTTTTTACTTCCGTGTCACTTTAGGGGTACCGTATCAACCAGTATGCCAGGTTCTAAACTTTTAGTTGCTTCTGTGGTTGGGTTGGTACCCCACAAGGGTACTTAAAAGTGTTATGGTATGGCTCAGCTCTTGAGAGCTGGTACCCTTCACATATTTAACATTGGAAAGGCAAAACCTTGCATGCTATTCCAAATTCTCCAATATTAATGTTAAATGGCTGTTTACATCAATGAGGACATGCTGTTTAGAAAATGGTTGGATAAAATGGTAGGAACCAAAAAAATATATATTTTTTGTCAGCATTTTACATGGAACCTATCTAATTCCACTTTCACAGGCTTGCGTAATACAAAGTATACTGTATTAGACTCAGGAAGCATTTTATATCAACAATCCTATGTTGTCGTGTAGATGTCAACACAAGTTCTTTAGGCCCTGCATCAGATCTTCATGACCAAACAGGAACACAGTCCCACTGGCTCTTCCTTTCTCACAATTGAACAAGTATGTGATAGGCGCTATTTTTAGACATCTCTCTCTTTCGTTGTCGCCATACTCTGATTCTTTATCCTCTCACCCTCTTTCTCAATTTTGCCCACATACTTGACTTTGACCCCCAACTGTCACACACTTTAGTACCTAACGAAACTTGGAATAAACACACAAAAAAGTACTGGTCACTGTCGAAAGAACATTTCACACAATCTGGCTTGTAAAGTTAGCCCAGAGCTTTTCAGACTATGATGTCCATATATGGGCCTGGGTCGACCTGTGAAAGAGGAGGGGGTTTGCGCATGATGCGTTTTGAATTATAACTCCCAGGCAGTGTGTTCTTTCCAATGTAGCAAAATGCTTTGTGTACTTTTTGCAAAGCTTTCTGGTGATTTCATGTAAGGAAGTGGGACAGTGAGCCACACCAGATGCAGCTATGTTACCATGGTAAAAAAGTGTTACCTTTTCGGAGGCCTCTAAAGGAACACGAAGAGAAATTTTGTTTCACATTTCCAGTTCAGTCTGTTCTTAATTCATCTGTGTTCTTGCTAATTTATCTTACAGAACTCCTTCCTTTCTCCTTGAATGCAGATTTCTAGCTAGGCTTGTATATTACTTTCGCGCTTTTCTGTTGATTTGCAACTTAAAATGTACATTACTTTTGGAGTTTAATTAATGAAGAGACGGATTCCGGGTTAGTGGTTCCGTTATTTCGCTGATTTGTTTGGTCCAATTAAAAATAATTTTGATTTTATTTATTTGTGGATCTAATTCCACTTCTGGCCACTAGTTGGTGGCACACGACTGTGCTGAGCACTACATTTTAGAGAAGAAGATTAAACAGGAATTGCCATCTTAATTTTTGCTCATGAGATTAAAAGGCATTATTGAATGTTTGAATCCTCTTCAACCCTGTTTTCAATGCCGACAGACCGCAACATGCCGACAGACCAGACGCGGAGGCATTCGACGCACTTTTGCACTGTGTTAACTACATAGCTCGCGTGTACCGTTTTAAAATGCTTCGATCGGCCCTCCAGATTTCCAGTCTTTGCCAGTACCCTCTGTGAATTGTACATGAATGAATGAAAGGCCGTTTTTTGTTTTTTTTGCAACAGCCTGACATCCCGCCCTGCTAATAGAAACGTGTGTCGCAGGCTATGACGCAAATCTTTGTTGACAGAAATGTTAAAATTTAAATTCATATTCTACACATTTTTACAGCATTATAAAACATCAAGAATGTTTGTGTCATGTTTTTCCTCCTACATAAACCATATTAAAACAAAATATATATTTCCCTCCCCCATCTTTTTCAAACATTTTTCAAAAAGCTTCGGTGAGCCACTAGGGCGGCGTTAAATAGCCGCATGCGGCTCTGGAGCCGCGGGTTGCCGACCCACGGGCTAGTCCAAGATACTCAGCTGGGATGGGCTCAACCTTCCCTCAACCAAGATAAGTGGAGGGAAGAGGTGTGCATTAAGTCGTTGAACTACAGTGTGTGGCACTATTTCACATTAATAGCAGCTCAGTGAAAAAAAAAAAAACAAGCCTGGAAAAAGCAAGTAACTAAATTCGAAGAGAGGAGTAGGAATGAGGGCGATGGGATGTGGGGTAGAGTGGGTTAGGGCGTGGCAGCTTGAGGAGGAAAAGATGTGGAGTGAGTTCTCCACATGGGTGGGGGTGCTGAGAGGGAGGAACTGCGTGATCAGGGCTGGAACCGAACTTGTTCCACACGAAGATGAGTAGGCAGGAGGTTTGCGCAGAGAACAATGGCTGCCTGTGCAATGAATCAGCTGTCTAAATATGGTCTCTTGCTCCTAATCAGAACACACCCATGCTCGCAGTGGGGATGGATTCCTTCAACACCTTTACATCGACCTCCCACGGTTCAGCGTTTTGACCCATCACGGTGAAGTGAGGGGTAATCTCGGGTCACGAATTCTTACAGCGCACTTCATTGTCCTCACGACTTATCTCATCTTATCAGTCCCTATTGGACAATGTCTGTCTCGCACAGAGCCATATTTAGGACAAAGACGCATGCTCGATCCCCCAAGGCGCATCGGCATTAAATAGCAATGCAGGACACGGGTGATCGTTCATTTGTGCTCTAAAAATATATTACAGTTCTGAAAAAAATAAGACCCCCAAAATGAATAAATAAAAATAATTCAGACAAGTGAGTATGATAAAGGATTAACTCCAGGATTACTTTCACAATTGTATGATGACTTTTGATTGGCTTTGTTTTTTTGTCTCATTATGCCACCATGATGTTAGTTGTTGTTCACCAAATTGGAAGTGCTCGACTTAATTTCACACCCGGATGATGTGAAATCTTCTAATGCACGAAGTTGATTTGTCTTCAGAAATACCCTCTCGTGTTGGCTATGCTAACGTCACGTGTCATTAAGTGTTGAGTTGTTCCAGTTTAGTTTCATAATATTAGGTGTGATGGTTTTTGTGATCATGCTTGTTTGAATACATTGTCGTTTTTTTTTCCATTTCTATTATTTGCATGGTAAAATATTTTTGAACCACTCACAAATTGTATTCATCTTACCAGTGCTTACTGGGCTTTTGTAGCTCTCCCTTTAGAGATCGGTGTTGAACTCAAGGCCCTACAGGTGTTACAAAACCCTTTATTGAAATAAATTGAACACATTTTGAACATTTTCCTTTGGATTGCAATAGTAGTTAACCATCACTTTGTTGTGTATGTGTACTAATTATGTTGAGTTAGACATTCGTCCATCCATTCATTTTTTTTAATCCGCTTACTCTCACAAGGGTCATGGGCGTGCTCGAGCTTGTCCCAGCTGTCCATGGGCAGTAGGCGGGGTACACAAGTTAGACATACTGTACATTTATTTGCTTTTACAGCCATAACCGGCTTTTAAGGGAAACCCGAACTCAGGGATGGGTAACTGGCGCCCCTCGATTGTTTTTGAAAAAGAAAATGTTGACTGTAGCAGAACAGTTTTAAGTTGTAAAAATAATGTTCAGCACAAGATGACAGATATTGCTGAAAGACTCCTCCAACTCCAAAACTATCCTCTTCAGAGAAGAAGAGAGAGTGGGTCTGGAACCAAGTTAGGCCAGAACCAAATTAGTTCAAGAAAGTGATGCAGTTCAGGTATAATAGAAAGCCGAATTCAAACCTATCTGCCAAGTTTTCAGTCATGAAAGATTACAAACTAAGACAACACTATAACACCAATCTCACACAAACAGCAATTTTTTTTTCACACGAATCGTTGATAGTTCGTTTGAAGTGCATGAGGAGCTACTAAATTTGCGCTCTCCAAAAACATGGATACATTCAAGGCTTCATGTTACAAACACGTATTCTTGCTAAATTGGACAAGCGGCTGTTGTAACGGATGGCTGGCACGAGGAACAAACTTTTTTTGTGGCCCCATTTATCTTTAAATTTTCCCATCCCTGCCTTAACTTACAGTGTGGCCTGTCACAAAAATGAGATCCCCATGTCTTCTCAAGGGCCCCCCTGCTACACATTTTTCATCATTTTCTATAATTATACCACTCCAACATGAAAGTTCGGAAAAGAAAAAAATGACTTCATTCTCTCCATTTATTCTTGAATGACTTCATACATTGAGATAAATAGATAAATAGAAACAGAAAGTGAAGTCTAACTGCGCATGGGTGCGTAGACGTGCTAGCTACAGTAGAAAGGGGGGTTTGCGCCATTGTGGGAGCGAATACAGGCAGCTTCTTTCCCGGCCAATGGAAGCAGCTCCCTTAATTCCCTAAAAATTAGCACAACAGAGGTGCACCATGAACATTGCGGAAGAAGACATCGACGTCCATGTAGGAGATCGGTGTGCGCAAACTACATTTAAAAGGAGCTGCAAGAATATCTCCACTTGCGGACGACGTAACATTGGCTGCTGTGAGGTTCCGTTTTCTGTTAGGCAAAATATTTGATTCCGCATGAGACCCGGCATTGTTTTTGTGTTTTATGGTGTTTGCTCTATTTAAGTTATTGGTTTTCTGTTTTTAACTGCTATTGCATGACTGATTTTTACTTCATCTAGCAGCGCTTTGTGTGCAGCAATGCTTGTTTTAAAGTACTCTATAAATACATAAAATTGATTTGAGTTCCACTACAAAGCTCCGATCACGCTGTGTCCTCCCTGCATGTACAGGCGGTCTCATGCAATAAACACCACTAAGTAGCTGTGTGTTTTTATTTGAAGTACCGTCGTGTGCCGGGGCAGGGTATTTTCAGGACATAGAACAGCTTCAGCTGTCATCAGGGTTCTAATAGTTTGGGATTTTACATGACAGTTAGTTTTACTTCATTTTGACTGTTGGTTTTAAATTCAGTTAGTTCATTTAATTGGCTTAGTGTTCTTAATTTTTTTTCAGTTTTCTTACGTTTTCCAGTATATATATATATATATATATATATATATATATATATATATATAAATATGATGAAATCCACCAAACTTGTCACAGTCTGCTTGCACCTCGATCAATATATATAGCAACTTGTGCTCAAGAGGCAGCCTCGAATCTGAAGAAAAAAAGAACAAAAACAGTAAAAGTAGAGATGAAATTTTCACTCGTGGAGGCAGTACTTCGTCACCTTGGCGTGGAATTACATGTGTCAATTCGCGTGCAACGGACTACCAGACACAAATAATGTGTGCGTGTTAGTGTTGGATTCACCACGAACTTTTCTAGCATGTGACGAACGAAGTATAAAGTCCAGGGACAATACGGTTTGGGAGGTGAGTCTCTATGCTCACTGCATTCTGTTCTTCTTTGAGTATTATTGGTAATTTATATTTCCAATTATACTGAGCATCCAGGACAGAGACAATGTGTTTGTCTTTCTTTTGTAGTTCCATGGAAAATAGGTGGTCGGAAGCTGAAAAGTATTCACGCCATTTGCTGTCAAGTTTATGATTTGCGTCTGCAGTGCTGCATGCACCACATCCACAGGTCAGCAGAGAAATTGACAAATGTATGAAAGGTATTGTGTGAAGCGCTACCTCAACAAGCGAGAATGCTTTTATTGTCTTCACAGGCTTTCTTTTCCACATTCTGGGCACCGCTTTCACAAGTGAAAGTCGCTGGTCTCCTCCCGCTCCGGGTTGTCATGGCAATGCAAGCCGTCCTTTTTGTTTTTCTGGGTGTGCAACCAGGAACCATGATAATTACATCTCACTGCAGGCTACAGTAGTGACTTTGAAGTCGTGATTTAGAGGAGGAACAAACCCCAATTGGTTGCTGCAAAACGTTGTCAGAGCTAATTACCATAAAATGGCCCAGACTTCACTCTCAGTCATCTGTTTTGCAAAATCACGTTTGAAAAGTTAAAAAAAAAAAAAAAAAAATCAAAAGACGGAAGGAAGTTGTGAAGTTCTTTCATCTCGCCGCTTGAGCTTGATGTATTTCCTTATTTCGCGTGTTTAAAAATGCTGTTGTGAGTCAAAATGTTGTTGATCTGTTGCGGGTACTTCACTTGTCTGGCATTCTTGGAGTCTTTTTGCAGTTCAGCGGGATTACAAAAGAATTTGAACATTCTCCTGATTTTTTTTTCCCCCTGTCTCTGAAGAGAATGAATCAAAAGTTATGACATTGCTGGCAGCCACACGTGAAGATCTTGAAACTAAGCATGAAGGGCCAACCATCTTCAACTTTTTTTCTGTGCATTTCACTCGATTTGATGCAATTCTGAAGAAATTGCGAAGTTCTCTTTCGCGTTGTCTCTCATTTTTGTGCTCCGCAAAGAAGCCAAACTCCAGTCCATTTGGCAAATATCTGTGTCTTTTATATGTTCACAGTTAGTCTGGACTGCCTCGAATGGAGCTCTCATTTGAACAGCTGCATTTCGGAATGAAAGGAACAGAGAGCGAGGTTGGTCCAAGACATGATGTCTGAGTCAAGGGTGGAAACTCTGAATGTTCTTACGCCACTGTGCAAAAAAGCTGCAAGCCATTACACATCACACTGCTGCCTCACAGGCTAAAAAAAGAAAATAGGGCTCCCCCTGAACTGTCTTCAAAGCAAAAAAATAAAAAATAAATAAAAATGAATTCAAATACAGTATAGTACAGTCCACATACAAGCCCCAACCACAACCCGCAAAAACACTTCTGGTAAACCTTTGTTTGAAAATGGGCAAAGATTGGGAGAGAATTGACTTCCCAAACGGATTATGTATGACTTTGACAACCGGTGAGCATTCTCACATGTGACGACTTGTGTTCTTCAGGTCTATCCATCATGTGCGATGGATAGGAAAATATCTGGAAGGCACCTGGAGTGGATTCCAAGAGCTGAACCAATGCAGACGAGGGGTGGGGCAGGGGGGGCTGGGGTAAAGCAACAACTTGGGATCGAAAACCAAATACAGTACATGGTAACTTTGCTGTCTACTGACAGAATTCAAGTATGCTATCGTACTGAAAAAAAAATTGGTATGTAAATGCTGTGTTGCTTTGTATTGTAACTGTGTCCTTAGTATCAAGGCTTGTATGAGTTCTACTCGGGAAGAATACTTTTCTCATACTGAGCCCCCTCATGGTTTTCGAACTGCAAGCGCTGATAATGTTAAAAATGCTGTTCTGAGTGAAAGAGTTGAAAATGAGGTGTTGATCTGTTACATGGATAGTACTTGGGGGGTTGGGGGGGGGGGGAATTACACAATGGACCCTCCCTTACTTTCAGTTTGGCACCTGAAGATTAATCTATTAACCCTTTCACGCACCCTGTAACCTGATAACATGATAAGATGTCCACTGTAGTAGCCGCCATGCCTGATAGGGTTAACTGATTTTTTTTGCCCTAATATTTAATTAGTATTATTTTTTTCCCTTTGGGATTTGTTTCTATATTACGGTTTGGCAGCATTTTTACATGACTGGTTTGGGTTTAAAAAATGCATCTTAGCAGTGATTCTTATGTTTTTTTCCAATATATTTCATTGGGGATTTTCGCTATTTACTGGTTGTATGGAGTGTGTGTGTGTGTGTGTGTGTGTGTGTGTGTGTGTGTGTGTGTGTGTGTGTGTGTGTGTGTGTGTGTGCGTGCGTGCGTGTGTGCGTGTGTGTGTGTGTGTGTGTGTAAAGCCAGCACCGTCACTTGAAGACTTGCCAGCGTGATGTACTCTAGCCACACCCTTGTAGGTGTCTTCAGTAAATTGACTTCCATCTTATTCAAAACCAGCATTTACTGTCAATCAATTTGCACGCAAAAACAATTTATTGTTTCCAGATTTCAAGTTTTTCCTTTCATTAGATGTTAAGGGCTTCAAAGTTGAAATTTTGATCACGGCCACACCCATTCATCCATCGTGATAGCTTCTTACAGTCAAATTGAGACAAGCACTCCATAGAAATAAACTCTCAAATACCTGGTAGATCATGACTTTAAAGTTGCGTCTCTTTAGCAGCTCGGCCTCGTTGGTCTCCAGCTTCTTGATTTGTCCCGCTTGCTTCTCTAAGTTGGCTCTCACCGTCTTGACGTTGACGCTCACCTTCCGCACTTTCTCCATCATTTTGTTGACACTGTTGGATGTAGTGCTATGGTTCTTGGTCAGCTTCGTGAGCTCGCCTTGGATATTGGTCACCGAGCGCTCCATCTCCTGCTGCCTGGATTCCAGCCCGCTCTGGGTCTGTTGGATCTGATCGACGGCACCGATGATCTTGTCAAGCAAAGACAGCACCAGCACTCCATTCACCTGCTGGTCCGATTTGCTTGATTCATCCTTGTCTTCGGCAGCTTCGCCTTCCGTTTCTATGGCGGACAGCTCTTTCTTTGCCGCTGCCAGTACATCATCTTCATCTTCTGAAAGAGGGATGTTGACTTCGTCATCTGAGATCTCCGTGAGGGATGGTTTCTCTAGCTGCGCGCTTGAGCACTCCAGTGCTTCCATTGCTGCCATGTCAGTGTCGTTGAAAGGGTTAGGTTAAGAGATCAAAGTTCTTCAGTTGGTCCTCTTGGTCGCTCCTGCTGGATTTTTCTCACTTGCTACTCGGCCTCTCTAGCAAAGATCCTTTTCTGTCTCAGGCATAAATGCTCTCTCTCTGTCTTTGTCAAACCCCCTGCTGTGTTCAGGCCACTTTGTAGGTGGTGCCAAGCGAAGCTGCACGTTACCACATGAGCTCTGGGACGTGAATGCCTCACCAGGCAGAGAAACCCTTAAGTCAAGCGACAACCAACGGTGTTTTCTCTCTCTCTCGCTCTGGCCACTCTCCTTTTTTTCCATTCGGCTCTCCCCCTGTCATTAAAACCCTCCCTTTTCCCCTCCCATACACAAATTTGGGATCCACACAGTCGAGGGAAAAAAAGACTCCACGTTAGACTCCATGTAGGTCCTCCCCTTTGGTTCTATCAGTTGTGGGTGGAATAGAGCAGAGCAGAGTAGAGCTGATTTGTGTATACAAATGCCCAGACCCAGCAAAAACAGGAATGTATGGCATTAGAAACGCCTTTTAACTCAGAAGATTACTCCTCTCTCTCTAAAACACGGGTGTCAAAGTCAAGGCCCGGGGGCCCAGATCTGGCCCGCGACATCATTTCATGTGGCCCGCAAAATCAAATCAAACATGGCAACTTCCATGATGCTTGCTAAAACATGGACCAAACATTTTAAATTCTCATGTGTAATAAATAAGAGAGTTACTTCAACAATAGTTGAATAAACTGTTATTCTTGACTTGTTCATATGATTTCAGCCATAATGGCCCTCCAAATCTCCATTTTTTTAAAAATTTTTTTATAATATATTGTGGGGAGCAGAGGTGTGGTTCACACTGTTGAATCATAGCAAGACATCGGCGCCTACATTGCAGCTGACTGTTATTTTTATTATTATATATCCATTTTCTACACCGCTTATCGGAGGTGGATAAAGAACTCACATTCACTACTCCAGGGGAAGTACAGATAGGGTTTAAGAAGACTTCTGTCAAAGTTGAAGTATCAACTTTAACTTTCTACTCAAGTAAAAGTGTCAAAGTAATGGTTTCCATACTATTTAAAGTATATCTTCTTCAGGTTGGCAGGTGAGTACTCTGCCTGTTACACTTACAAGAATGGTTCTTGTGCACTCAAAACATGCTTTTATGCTCAAAATTGCCAACTTCTGCCTATATCCTCATAAAATGCCTTGCACTTCGGGATCAGTGTTTCCATCCAATTTTTTTTTCCGATTGAACATATTTTCTATTGATATTGATCACAACACATGTCTATTGGGAAACATAATGATATTGATTTATTGCCCAGCTCTATGTCCAACTACAATCAAAATCAGTCGATGCTGGCATGATTTATCCTGATAGGGTTTTTTTTTCTGGGGGGGGGGGTTTAAACAATGACAAGTAGGAATGAATGCAATAAAAAAATAAAAAGGCTTTTTTAAAGTGTAACAAGTAGAAAGTATAGAAATTTGAGCGAAAATGTAATAAGTACAACTAAAAAGTAGGCTGGAAAAATAAACAGTCTAGTAAAGTATAGATACCCAAAATATCTATTCGAGTATTGTTACGCAGTATTTTTTACTTTGTGACTTGCGACTACTGATGCTTATTCTCGACAAACAACCATCCACAGGACACTTTTGAAAGCTTTAATTAAGCTAACATGCATGTTTTTAGGATGTGGGGGAAACCCACGCAGGCAGAGGGAGAACATGCAAAAGTCCACAAAGGAAGGCCAAAGTCTGGATTTGAACCCACGACCTCTGAGCTGTGAGGCTATCCAGTTGTCCTTGCTGTCATATCATTCATTCATCCATTACTTTTTTATAGCCGTGTTTCGACTTATGACTTTCAAAATAAAACGGTGCATCGTCAGCCGATTTAATCGAATAGCATAAATAGACTTTACGTGCCACAATAAAACCCCAGCCTTATGTCGTCATTATCAATTCTCGAGACCGTGTTCTTGACAGAAAACTGAAATCAATATGCACGGTCGATTTACTTTTATTTTGATTTCAGCGGCGGATGTCCCGTTTCTTGTTTAGTGTGTCACACTTGACGCACAGTGAAGGACCGGAGCATCCCGCATCCACAAGGCTTGAAAGGCCAAAAATTTGTCGAATTGCACTTTTCAGCGGTAAGTCAAATAAAAATACATCGCTTTTTTTTTATGCAGTGTTAATTTCATGAACATTTCGTTCAACGCAAGTGCCTTATTTTCAAATATCCATAATGTTTGACGTGTGAATTGTAAGGACGACACTGCGAAACCGAGTGATGTTTTCAGTGGTTCGTTTTTTATTTTTGGACATCATTGACCGTGTTGCGGGTTCATTGCTCGAGCGTGTATGAATTGTAGGTACTTACAATACACCTGTGGTTTTTCACGAGATGGCGGTTGAGTACAAATGTAGAGGCTATAGATGCTGTCATGAAAACAAGCAGCGTCATGGCGTCCTTGAGCTGAAGGGCAGCGCTGCAGTAGGAAGGATGCTCACGACAGATGGCCTCGACTCTGTTTTCACTCGGCTCCGATTAAGCTTAACATGCAAACACGGAGTAATGGAGAATTGATGTTCCCCTCTCTTATGCCTCGTTTGGTCTTTTGTGTCTCTGTGTGTTGCCGTCTAGTTTTTACATCAGCTAATTACATTTATTTGGATGACGAGAAGGGTGTGGGGTGCGGAGTGTATGTCGTCACTAATATGACATGGTAAAAGGTAACAAACTACATAATTTAATGAAACCCTGCTGATTAAAATGTCAAAGGCGACCCTAATAAGGACAAATGTCTCAAAAATGGTTTCATGATCGGAAAGATCGATGTACATTTTGTTATTTGTGTCAGAATGCTCAAATCAGCTGTTAGTGTGGTTCTACAGCCCTGAGGGAAAAAAAAAAATTCATAATAAAATTGGAAATAACACATTTTGATTGTGTCAAACAAAACTGAGCAACGAAGCCAGATATTTTTCGGTGGCGTGGCCAGCGTGACAAAGTAACTTCCTAAGGGGCGGCCATAAGATGACACGTGTGTGGAAAATACACACGGACTGTATACCAGGAGGGTGGCCCAGTGATCCAGTGGGTAGCGTGTTGACCTCACAGTGCAGAGGTCCCGGGTTCAATTCCAGCTCCGGCCTCCCTGTGTGGAGTTTGCATGTTCTCCCCGGGCCTGCGTGGGTTTTCTCTGGGTACTCCGGTTTCCTCCCACATTCCAAAAACATGCATGGCAGGCTGATTGGACACTCAAAATTGTCCCGAGGTGTGAGTGTGAGCGCGGATGGTTCTTTGTCTCTGTGTGCCCTGCCATTGGCTGGCAACCGGTTCAGATTGTCCCCTGCCTAGTTCCCGAAGACGGCTGGGATAGGCTCCAGCACTCCCCATGATCCTTGTGAGGATAAGCGCATTGGAAAATGGATGGATGGATGGATCGATGTATACCAGGGATACCGACCTTTTTGAAACCGAGCACTACTTCTTTGGTACCAATTCATGCAAAGCTCTACCACGTCGATACACTCCTCTGAAATCACAAATTTTCTCAAGTTACTTTTTTTGTGGTATTCTTAATCCTTTTTAGAAGTACTCATGTTGTCCTTGGAGTCAACCTGGTGCCCCACATTGGTGACTCCAGCTGAATACCAACCTTGCCCAACACACTAATAATTCACGCAGGAACAAATCGAAGTAAAAAACAACTTTTTGCTGAGATGAATTTACATGAGAATGTCTTTTGCGTTGCACTTCCTTGTTGCTTTTGATTTGGACATCCCCGAGACCAGGGATGTCGAACTCATTTTACTCGCAGGCCAATTTGGAGTTAGGCCTTCCCTCGGAGGGCCGTTATGATAGTGAAACCACAAAATTATCACTTGTACACAACAAATTAATAGATTACTAGTTTTGAAATCAGTCAAGTCAATTTTAATACTGTAGTTTGTTCAATTATTGTTCAAGTGAGTGTAAACAGGGTAACAAAATTATTGCCAAATCTCAACGTTATTTATTACACATTTCGGTACAGATTTTAGCAAGTTGACACCCATGATTTGGTTTCGCCGGCCACATAAAATGACCTGGCGGGCCTTGTGTTTGACACCTGTGCTCTAGACGTTGGCGGTGGCCAATGGTCCGAAGCGCCACCCCTGATTGAAAATGCATTGGATTTGAATTCAATTTTGCATAGATGTGTTCCTGTTGGCCAGTGAGCATGTAAAGTGGCTCATTTCAAATGTTTTCATCATCTAATAGATTGTATCTTACTGTCATGTGTACAGGTTATCTTAAAGCTGGTTGGTCATCATTATGGGGGAACTATTCAGGAGTGAAGAGATGACACTGGCCCAGCTGTTTCTCCAGTCGGAGGCAGCATACTGCTGTGTCAGTGAACTGGGAGAACTTGGCATGGTCCAGTTTAGAGATGTGAGTAAGAATGCTATTGTTAAATGTGACCTTTTTTTTTTTTTCTTATCCGTATCTTCCCACAACACTTGTTTGTTCCAAAATGAAAAGCATTCCAAACTACTGACGGTCCTGTTGGTGGATGTGACGTCGATTTCTTCTTGCTTCACAAAGACGTTTGTTTCTGTTGCCAGCTCAATCCGGACGTGAATGTGTTCCAGCGAAAGTTTGTGAATGAAGTGCGGAGATGTGAGGAGATGGATCGAAAATTAAGTGAGTAATTGAGAACATGAACATTGGAAATTGAAATTTGGATGCGTCATAAATTTGCTTTGAATGAGGCTCTAAGATGAATCTGAACACGCACGCACGCACGCACGCACGCACGCACGCACGCACGCACGCACACACACACACACACACACACACACACACACACACACACACACAACTGCTGTAAAATGTTCCTTCACTGTTTGGAACAGGGTTTGTGGAGAAGGAGATCAAGAAAGCCAATATCCCAACTATTGACACTGGAGAAAATCCTGAGGTGCCTTTTCCAAGGGATATGATCGATTTGGAGGTAAAATAACTTGATATGGGCATTATTTAAATAAAATCAGGTCCAAATAATGTTAAGGGGTTTGTAGTGATGGTGGCAAAAGTGAAGGATGAATTAAAAAAAAAAAAAATAAAGGATTTATTTTCATCAACACAAAAAGACAACTCAACATACATGGAAAAGTCCCAAACACTAAAACAACAATCCCAAAAATCAAAATGGCAAAGAAATACAAGCAACCAAAAACATTCACCATAACAGGAAACATGACAAAACTGCAAACGCGCTTCGCAGCGACGTCAATGATCTAACAAAGGCTCAAAGGAAGCAGGGAATAGAAACAAATACAAATTGATGAGACGAAGAGGGAGATTTGAACAAGACATGTGCAGCCAGAGGGAGCTGATTGGTCCACGCAAGGAGCAGGGCTGACAAGAAAAAGTGGTGACAAAAGCCTGACGGGGAGACATAACGATAAAAAAGATAGATAGGAGAAACAAGATTCACCATCTCTTGTGGTGATTGAAATCATGAAACAAAATAATCCTTAAGTGCCATCTTAAAGTCTTTAACCAATATTAACATTTTTTGAGAAGTTTTGTAAAATCAAACAAACTAAGCATAAATGAATAAATGACACATTTGGAATGAGACAAAATGTTGCGCTTTCGGGTGATATTTTCGGACAAACCTAGAATTTAGAGTCTGTTTTGCTTTTCAGGCTACCTTTGAGAAATTGGAGAATGAATTGAAGGAGATCAAACTTAAAGTCTTTAACCAATAGAAACATTTTTTTGAGAAGTCTTGTAAAATCAAACAAATTAAGCATAAATGAATAAATGACACATTTGGAATGAGGCAAAATTTTGCGCTTTCGGGTGATATTTTCAGACAAACCTAGAATTTAGAGTCTGTTTTGCTTTGCAGGCCACCTTTGAGAAATTGGAGAATGAATTGAAGGAGATCAACACCAACCAGGAAGCTCTGAAGAAGAACTTCCTGGAGCTGACGGAGCTCAAACACATTCTTCGTCGAACGCAGCAGTTCTTTGATGAGGTTTTGACCCTTTTTTTGGCTCTCCAGGTGGACTGAACCAGATGATTCTGAGATTTCATGAATTCAAAAGCTCTTCCTTATCTTTTTGTCAGATGGAAGATCCCAACTTGTTGGAAGAGTCGTCAGCCCTGATGGAGGGCAACGAGGGGGGAAGAGGGGCTCCGCTCCGACTGGGGTAAATTCTGCTTTTGAAATATTTGTGAAGGCTAACATTGATCTCGAAACATGCATGTAAAACAAATCCAAATCGAAAGAAAGATTTTATTCAATGAATGACACAAGATTGTTCACCAATTTGTGTCTTGTGATGTCTAAAAATTCTTATCACAGAACACAGACAAAAATGTAATACAGTACTCAACATACATGTTTTTCTATTATTCCAAATACTTACTTATTATTATTATTGTTGTTGTTGTAAATATCATTATTTTAATATTATTATTGTGACAAGTCATTAATACGCGAAAGCAATAGACAGTCTCATAAATATCCTGCAAATTCATATTATTTATTTAGTGGTCAAATTAAACGTCATTTATTTATTTATTTTTTAAAATCAGTCTGATTCTGATATCCTTCCATGTATGAGAGCTTTTTAAAATCATAATATAGTGCCGAAATGAGAAAAAAAAAAAAACAAAAAAACAGCTCGAATGAGCAGAAACTACTTGGGTTGCTTTTTGTGCAGATTTGTGGCCGGTGTGATCAGTCGAGAGAGGATTCCAACTTTTGAGAGAATGCTGTGGCGGGTGTGCCGTGGTAATGTTTTCTTGCGGAAAGCTGAGATCGAAGACCCGCTGGAGGACCCCACTACAGTCAGTACTTAAACCTACAGTACAATGATAAAAATGACACAACATGGCCTTTTTTTTTTTTTTTTTTGTGGGTGGTCATAAAGGATTAGAAGGTTTTAAAGGAGCATTATTCTTTCCAACAGGGAGACCAAGTCCACAAATCAGTCTTCATCATTTTCTTCCAAGGTGATCAGTTGAAGAACAGGGTGAAGAAGATCTGCGAGGGGTGGGTGTCTTAAACCATTTATTTTGACACGCAATGACTATTTGAGGGGACTATTTTGTGACTTTTTTATGAATATGGTGTAGCAGGCTAAACTAAAACTTTTTTTCCCCTACAATTTAAAAGGAAACCGTTTTTTTTATAGTTTGTCTGCAACAGTATTTTGTCAAAAGTACCCCAAGGATCAAGAATTATAGCCCCCCCCCCCCCCCAAAGTATGCTATTTGTTACCATGGTGACTGGTGGTGGAGTCAGGGTGTTGCGATTTTGTGAGAAGCTGGTTTTTGAGCAGCCCAGGGTTTATAATAGTTTGGTTTTTTTTTTTTCATTTTAGTCATTTTATATTTTCGTTTTAATTAAAAAAATCTGTTAGTTTTTAGTTAGTTATTCAAGTATTTTTATTTATTTTTTTATTTTTTATTTTTCTCAGAATCGCTTCGTTTTCATTTTTATTAGTTTTAGTATTAGTTTTTTAACATATGGAGGATTGGTTGGGAGTAAGATTAGCAAAAAAAGTTTTAAGTAGTTTAAGTTTAATTCAGTAACATAAGCTAGAATTCTCAAACGACAATGTTTGACTTTCCTTCTTCATACATCGATTCCGAAATAAATACGTTTAAAATGAATCCCGAAAGCTCATATATGATATTAATTCTCAAAAGATGGAAGCAAAGGATACTTTCACAATAATTATCGTTTGTTTTAAAACTGTAAGATGAAGGTCCAGTTTTCTTTTTTTTAAAGCATTTAAATTTTCATTTTGTGAATGATTTTTTTTTTTCAATTTTAGTTATTTTGTTAATTTTCGTTAACTAGAGGCAAGACCTCATATGGATGAAGTCAGTGTATTTTCACATGCCGAACTGCAATTGGCTGCTTAGCTTTTGTCACTCGCAAATAAAAAAATCTCAGACACATTTTTGAAGATCGACATTGAGTTTACTTAAATTTCACACTTTATGTGTGCAGCCACTGCAGAGACCCAACTTTTTGTGATACAAACAATTTAAAAGTACATTTTCCAAAAGCTGCCTCCTTTAACATCACTGATATGAGTTAACTGAGTTGCTTGGTGTTTTTTTTTTTCAGGTTCCGTGCCTCTCTCTACCCTTGTCCAGAGACTCCACAAGAGAGGAAAGAGATGTTGGCTGGTGTCAACAGCCGTATTGACGATCTCCAAATGGTACCTTTTCCTTCACACTCTCATCTACAATGGCAGCTAGTACAGCACAAACTTCACCGCACTTTATAAATAAACAAAAACATACAATAGAAAGAGGAACAATAATAACACAACACAATGACATTATATATTATGTCCCACCTCTAGCATGAAACATCAATCTGTTTGATGCAGACACAAAGGGGCTGATAACTGCAATGCACAGCATTTTTTTTTTTTTTTTAACCGGATCTCCAATACATCCATCCATCCATTTTCAACATCGCTTATTTTGAACAAATTCGTGGGAGGGTGCTGGAGCCAACCCCAGACGACCCTGAACTGACCGCCAGCCAGTTGCGGGCCACAACCATTCACACCCACATTTACACCATCACTGAGTGGGAACCGATCCCACACTGCCATATCCAATACAATGGACTGTAAACTTAAAACTAAATACCTCGGTCCGCTCTTGATTCCATATCGATCCATCCATCCATTTTGTAGCTTAGCCTCACGAGGGTCACGGGCATGCTGGAGCCTATCCCAGCTGGATTCGGGCAGTAGGCAGGGTACACCCTGATGAACTGGTTGCCAGCCAGTCACGGGGCACACAGAGACAAACAAAAATTTGTGCTCACAATCACACATTGGGACAATTTAGAGTGTCCCATTAGCCTGCCGCGCATGTTTTTGGAATGTGGGAGGAAACCGGAGTACCCGGAGAAAACCCATACAGGCACGGGGAAAACATGCAAACTCCACACAGGAAGGCTGGAGCCGGAATCGAACCCTGCACTTCTGCACTCTGAGGCGGCCATGCTAGCTAGTAGCCCACCGTGCTGCCCTTGCTTCCATATGCGAACCAAAATTTTGAGAAATTGTATGAGTGGAATAAGGCTAACTAACTAACGGAGCCTCAGGCAGATTGACTAACAATGACCCAATAAACCAAGCAAGTCTCAAACAAAACATAACCTCTTGCCTTGGTAGAAGAATTGTGCAAAACAGGTCAATAAAAATAACAAAGAGACAGTCAGTTCCGTTATTTGGCATAAAATAAACGATCGCTATACAAAGTATAAGGAACATTCAGTAATACTTTGAAAGGGGCTTTCTTATTCTTTGGTGCAAAGTTAACTTCAAAACAACTTGGTGCACAACAGATAATTTGTCTTCAGGCTCCTGCATGCTGCTTACCCCATCCAATAAAAAAAAAAGAAAAAAAAAGAAAAACACAGAATCCATTGTGTCAACGGGTCTTTTTTTTGTGCTGAGGGTCTTATCTGCAAAAGAGCTTTGTCCGGTATCAAAAAGTTCTGCTGCCCAGCGATTGCCCTTATTTAGTCAAGGGGAAAAAAAGCCGGGGGTTCTGCTTGAGTGTCTGCACTCGTGTAAGCGTGCCAAAATAAAATAGATTACACTCATACAATAGCACATTTGGCTCAGCTTTTCAAACAACCTAATAATTTGCCCGAACCATCAACTCAGTCTGTGAGTCACTATGGATCAAAACAGGAAGAGCCATTGATAAAAATGCACACAGCTAAACATGGAATCTCATGGCTCTGAAAAAGTTGACTTTGATGACACCCGACTCACCATTACTCCATCCGGTGACATGAGGACAACATCCATTAAGATCTCATTCTTTCTCTTGCCTACGCAGGTGCTGAACCAGACCGAAGACCACCGTCAGCGAGTCTTGCAGGCCGCCTCAAAGACAATGCGGGTTTGGTTCATCAAGGTTCGCAAGATGAAAGCCATCTACCACACTCTGAACCTGTGTAACATCGACGTGACTCAGAAATGTCTCATCGCTGAAGTGTGGTGTCCAGTCTCAGATCTGGACTCAATCCAGTTTGCCCTACGGAGAGGAACGGTGAGTTTTTGTTTGGTCATGGGGAAGTTATATCTTACCTCAACCTGCCCACAAGGTTTTTGCAATGAATGAAAATTAATGAAATAACTACATCTATAATTGAAATAAAAATGAGCGTGTGTCAAGTTCTGGACTGAACTGAATAAGGTTTTTGGATTCCAGAAATGCAGGCTTAAAATATTTATTTCCAGAAAAGCGTACCGACAAAGTACAAGTAGAAATCACTGGTCACAAGGAGCCAGGAGAAACAAAAGCGCTTGCAAAAGGAAAGGTACTAGGCATCACCAAGAATAAACAAACAAAATGTCAAAAGGCGAACCTGAAGATCAAGAACAACAGTAAAAAATACAAATACTTATAAACTGGAATCTATAAAGAGCGAGTATGGAGAGTATCAAGAGTTCTTGAAAACAACACTTGAAGCGCTTACAGCAAGCAAGGTCAATAATCTGACAAGACTCGGTAGTTTGGCAGTCCTTAAATTCATGACAGGCTTGATTAGTAAACGCGGAACAGGTGGGCCTGCTGGAGGGAAACACCCTCCACTCCACCTGGGGCTGAAAATGAAACAACCAGACAGACATGACAGTGTGATTCTAAAACTAGACGATACTAACCAAAACTACACTTTTATCCTTTGTATTAGGTTTTGTGAATACATAAGCTCTTGGGGTTTATTTTAAATGTACTTTTTTAGTTATTACTGCAGTGTCATACAGAAGGAGGAAGGTCGACCAGTCATTTGGGAATTGTAATTGACTTACTTTACTACTTTGCAATACTTAATTACCTTTGTTTTGTTTGTTTTTTTAAATCTAATTGTAAAGTAATAATTACAGCTGACTTAATTTATCCCTCTGTGGACCCAAAAGCGAAGAAGAAAATCAAAACAGTTTGACCTCTCTCCTCTTCGGACACACACAACCTGTATGACTCTCAGCAACGAGTTGACGCAACAATGATGGAATTAAAATAATAATAATAAAACAAACATAATAAAGACTAACTACACACACAAAAAAAAAAATCGAAGCAATTATAAGTATTTGTCACAATGATAGTCAGGAGACAATAATATGTCTGGTGAATGTATGTGAAACTTTTTAAAAAATTTAAAAAATTACAGTGTTCGCTTTGTGGAAGAAAATTTGTTCTCTATAGTATTCTAGTTAGAGGCAAAGACAGGTTGGCTTTTGTACACCCAATGAGAAAAATGTTCACCCATGCTTCCTATTCAAAAGTGTGTCGCCTGATTCCTTTGTGTGCAGTCCCTGGTTTAGAGCTGGGCTACATTTTTTCTCTGCGAAGAGGTTCTTTTAATCATGACAGCTTGCTAATAAATTGACATTTTGTTTTCTCACAATGCAAAGCGAATTTGTGTTGCATAGCACATTGATTCACATTATGGGGGTCAAATGTTTCTTCAAATCCAATCGGTTCCTCCTGGGCGTTTGCCTCAAACGACTAATATAGTTAATTGTTGCCTTAAGTTAGAGTTTAATTCATTCTGTGACCATGATCGTACCTAAAAATACTCATCCATCAAATCACATTTCCCCATTGAAATGAATAGAAATGCCATTAATCTGTTCTGCCCCCCCTTCAAAAGAATATCATGTGTTTTTAATAAGGAAACTAGCAATCGATAATATTACCCTTTATAAAAACTATTTAATAATATAATTGAACAGAATGTAAAAAAAAACCCCACACCTTCTTAATTGATTGATTGTGCTGCTCCTTTTGGTGTGACCACTTTGGCCAACGGGAAGCAGTATATATAGTACAATGATACAGACAAATGAAGAACAATCACCACTACTCTCAGAAACTCAATAAGTTGCAATATTATTAGTTTTCATAGAGGACAGAGAATAAATGATATGCCTGTGAGTCATGTGATATTGTCCATCTACATGTTTCACTCCACCATTTTTGTTGAGTTACCTATTTTCGAAAGGGTTATAACACCGTGACTATCATTACTGAGCTTTAGCATAACTATCGATGCATATTGCTAATTGTTAGCATTTTAAATTATGTGTTCACATTAAGCTAGAGGCGGCATTCTTATGGCAAAGTTTCTTGGTTGTTTGGGATATGAAACTGGAATGAATTACTGACAATATTCAGTTCAGAAGCAGTTTTCCTTTGTCTATGCGCAACTGTTTATTTGGTCAGCTTAATACTCATTAAAGACAAGTCGCAGTGTTACACGTTCATCTTTTGTGTGGATTTCACAGGAACGAAGCGGTTCAACTGTGCCGTCAATCCTCAACAGAATGCAGACCAAGCAGACTCCGCCCACTTTTAACAAGACCAATAAGTTCACCTCCGGTTTTCAGAACATTGTGGATGCATACGGCATTGGAAATTACAGGGAAATCAATCCAGGTAGTATAATTTGGAAGAGACCAACCAACACACACACACACACACACACACACACACACACACACACACACACACACACACGCACACACGCGCACAAACACGCACACACACACACACACACATGAACAAGTGTGCTAACTTTTTTTTTTCAACTTAATGGTTTTGTTTTTCAATCCTATTACATTTCTGTATGGGTGCGGTGGATTTCGAATCATCGAATAAATATTAGGAATTTTTTCTTTTTCCACACCTCTGCAGCTCAATACACCATCATCACCTTCCCTTTCCTGTTTGCTGTCATGTTTGGTGACATGGGTCATGGCCTTCTAATGACCTGCGCTGCTCTCTATTTAGTCATCCGAGAAAGTCGCCTCCTTGCCCAGAAGACTGACAATGAGGTACTGGCACAAATAAGAAGAAACATTCTTATTTTTTTATTTTTATTTTTTTTGTGCTTGTATATTCCTCGTGATGGGGATGTTGACGTTGATGAATCGATACAGTAAGACATGACTTCACCTCTGTCTATCTCCTATTTCCCCACAGATGTTCAATATGGTGTTTGCTGGTCGCTACATCATATTGCTGATGGGGATCTTCTCCGTCTACACGGGCATCATTTATAATGATTGCTTCTCCAAATCACTGAACATGTTTGGCTCTGGATGGAGTGTGAGGCCAATGTTTGGGCCCAAAGGCGCCAACTGGTCGTAAGTCACCGCATTCTGCGTGGACATTGATTTTATTTAACCCATTCAGGGACAGCGGTTCCTACAGTGGACAGCTGATCATATGATCAGGTTACAGGGTGCACGAAAGGGTTAATGTTGTCATATAATTTTTATTGTAGGCTTATGTTTTTGTTTTTTAAGAGCGCTCCCGTGTGTATTTTTGTAAAGACAAAAGTCAGTGACAAGAACCGGTTTTAACAGCACCCAGTACATTGGAGCAAGCGTACAAGTGTAGCAGTAGAATAACTGAGATTGTCTCTTATTTAGCACAGTAAAAAAAATCTAGACTGGTGTCCTTCAAAAGGTATTGTGAAATGGCAAAGGGGAATGTAGCAGGGTGTGGTTGATGGTGGTGAGGTACGGCGGGTGGAGGCTTTCTCTTGAAAAAAAACGGCAAGAGGACTGACAAAACTCTAGCTTGCTGCTGAATCCACGTTAGTTTAAATCGGTGATGTCAAACATACGGCCCGCAGGCCGGAACCGGCCCCTAAGGAGGTTCGATTAGGGCCGCAGGATCATTTAAAAGTGAAAAAATGCATAAAACACACGGAATTAATATTTTTAATAAGGTGCAATGTATGGAGTATCCGCTAGGGGACACACTGTTCTGATCAGAGTGGAAGACAACATTTTTTGATCAGAGAAGAAGACAACAGCAGCCTCAGTCTGTCACTGAGACAGACCCGACACAGCAGACGCAGTCAAGGACATGTAAATACTTTATTCTTTACACATTAAATAGCACTCTCCTTGGTTTGTAAGGTGTAGGCAGGGATTAAATTTAAATTTTATATGCACATATGTAAATGGTTTTACAATTCCTTTCTTTATAAATCTCGTTTCATCCTAAAATGCATTACGATATATTTCAATACCAATTACTTGTTAAAGTTTTGTGCCTTTGTACAATCAGTGGGATCAGTTGCAATGCATATGTGTGAATGATAAAAGTACATTGCACATTTGTCTAAGGAAATCTAAGGTGCTTCATGAAATGTTTTGAAAAAGATGTTCATTAAATTTCAACATATTCCGAATGTTCTTGTGCTTCTTTAGACCAAAACAAAGGAAAGACCTTTTATTTTGGTTATTTTTAGCAGAGTATGGTATAATTTTAATGATCCGGCCCACTTGACATCGACCGAGGCCGTATTTGGCCCACAATGTGAAATGAGCTTGACACCCCTGGTTTAAATGATCAGGTAGGCTGTGGAGCAAATCTCAGTGAGGAGACAATATTGTCTCTCGAACAAGATACCAGACTAAAGGTGAAAGAGATAGAGTTTAGCAGTCAATTGTCTCCAAAATGTGGAGTACAATTTTTGTTTCAGCAAAGAATTGCCTTATCTGGAGACATTTTAGCAAAGCAGTTTAAAACGTCTGTTAAGGCAGCCAGTCCCGTTCAACTTTATTATTTCTTTTTTTTTGTATTATCTGTATAATCTTTTTAATTGTGTATTTTACACCACGTAAAATATTTTAAGTCCGCTTTGCGAGAAGTTATCTCACATAATAATCATGGCATGCAGCTCTCATTAGCCGCGATGTTAGCATACTCCCCTTTTTCACCTCCATTACGATTGGATGCCTTTAGAGAAGCTCTTGAAAAAAAACAACTGTATACTGCACCCGAAAGAGCATGTTTATACCCATATTACATGACGAGAACTTGCTCTCTTAAACCACAACAATAAATATGAAGAGACACGCTCCTTTTGAGCTTCCGTCGTCGACGATGCTAAGCTAATGTTCATGCTTTCCATTCGTTTTTTTCCCCACAAATTATTTTAGGGAAGCAAAACTAAACAAACAAAAAAAAAAAACCAACAATAATATATTGGTAATGTATTCCTGTCTTGCTGATGTGATCCAGGTTTGAAACGCTTGAAGGAAACGCCGTGCTACAGTTGGACCCTGCAATTCCTGGTGTGTTCAATGGACCTTATCCTCTTGGAATTGACCCGGTAAAGCAATCAACGAAACCCCCTCACCCCAAAAAAATGACTAACCTGTTTTCCTGTCATTGAAAATAGTGAGTAAAATGATACAGTTTAGTTTCCTGCTCTTCTCTGTGTAGATATGGAACATTGCCACCAACAAGCTGACGTTCCTCAACTCATTTAAAATGAAGATGTCTGTTATCCTCGGTGTAATCCACATGATATTTGGAGTCTCTCTCAGTCTTTTCAACCATCTGTAAGTACTGCTGCCAGAACCACTGCTTTATTACTTTCACCAGTCTTTGTTTTGTTCATTGGCAGGATTATGTCAAATTTATACCAACAAATATCCCTTATGAGTAATCATTTTATGTTATACTTGGTATACTGTTTTGAGTTTCTTTGTGTTTTCTTTCAATTCAAAGACCCCAAGATTAATTAATCGTGTTGAGGTTCCCAAAACCCTTATGTAGTTTTGTTTTTCTCAGCAGAGATGTTGGGTAAACCGAGATAATCACAAATTAAGACCCTGGAGTTCAGTTACATCGAGTTAAATTTGCTTCATTCACATGTGGCGATGATTGTGATAACAAAAGAAAAACGTCTCATGTACTGTAAGATTACAAACACAAAGTGCATCGAGTTCTTAAAAAAAAAAAAAATCACGATTTAATGAAAATAGGTATGAATAGCCACATTCATATGTATTAAATTTAATAAAAAGATTTAATACAAATAATTTGATTTAATAAAAAGGAACCTCTGCCTGATAATTCCAAATCGATGCCTTCAGATCATGTTTTCATACTGCTTGGTATAGACGGGCATTTTTATTTTATTTTTTTGCAAAAACTGCAGGACCGGAAGTACCGTATTTTTGGCACTATAAGGCACTTCGGATCATAAGGCGCACCTTCAATGAACGGCCTATTTTAAAACTGTTTTCATATATAGGGTGCACTGCATTATATAAGGCGCAAAGAATCGAATCTACAATAGTGGCTGCGGTTGCGCTATGCATCCACTAGATGGTGCGACACTAAAGGGAATACAATATAATACAATAAATATATTGCTTAAACCCATGCACTTTTAAAAAAAAACCTTAAAAGTAACACGCCACACATTGCCATTTATGTATAGTTCTTGCCATAGTGCATGCTGCTGATTGCACAAATTGCCTTTGTTACAATGTTGATGAAAAAAAAAAAACAAATGTTTTTCACACAGGGCTTCCCTCGTTGCACAGGCTTTTAAAAGTAATATATCTAACATGGCAGGTACTTCAAGAAACCTCTGAACATCTTCCTGGGCTTCATTCCCGAGATTGTCTTCATGTCCAGCTTGTTTGGTTACCTCGTCCTGCTGGTTTTCTACAAGTGGACAGCTTACGATGCATTCACCTCAAAAGACGCACCCAGCCTGCTCATCCACTTTATCAATATGTGCCTCTTCAATTACAGTGATCCCACAACCAAATCCCTCTACGCGGGACAGGTGCTCCTTCCTGCGTCCTCTTCTTCTCCCTGTTTTATTAATATTTTTTCTATCCGACCCACACATACACAAACTCACACTAATCACAGTAGATCACGTTGCGGAGACAAACATTTATCAAAAATAACCACACCACCACAAAATTGGAAAGTTGCGTCTCATTAACATCTACTTGACATCATGATAAAACGAGCCTTGTGCAAACACCACAACTAGTCAGCCACACGGTTTAACATTTCTCTGTTCGAATCTATAGATGGGGATCCAGGTTTTGTTGGTGCTCATTGCCCTTGCATGTGTACCCTGTATGCTGGTTGTGAAAACTATGGTGCTTCGGCGTCAGCACCTGTGGAAAAAGCACCTGGTATGTCAATTTCACCCTGCCTACAAACTCGAAACACTCTTCCAACTATTCTCCTTTGCAATATAACCTTTTTTTTTTGTTGCTTCTATTCTGTCTTCCAGTGTACGTTGTATTGTGTACTGCGCTTGGTTGTTTTGCCATGAAATGACATAATGCTTAAAGCTTGCCTTAAAAGCGCTCTGAAAATCTGGAGACCAAGCAGTCTGAGGGCACCCTAAAAACAGATGATCTCAATTCTTCAGATTAGATCCACTAGATGTGTTGAACCTCCAAGAAGTAGTTTTCACCTCAAATAAATGCAATATTAGATATAGAATATATCAAAGCTGCAGAAAGGGTCAAGAGCAATGGAATGGTAACTAAACCTTAATCGAGTTTCAGAGCTACCTATTTTCCAGATTATAAATCGCTCCTGAGTACAACTCGCACCAGCCATAACATGCGTAATCAAGAAAAAAAAACATATATAAGTCGCACTGGAGTATAAGTCGCATTTTTAGGGGAAATTTATTTGATAAAATCCAACACCAAGAACAGACATGTCATCTCGAAAGCCAAATAAAAATAGAGAACAGGCTGAATAATTGTACGATAAGATACAATTCATGATGCAGAAACAACGAACGGAGAATGTGCCTGGTATGTTCACCTAACATATTAATTCAGATAACTATAGTACAAAGAACATGCTAATAAGTTTACCAAACCATCAGTGTCACTACACTCGCCTACGTCAGAGTTATCGTCAGTTACCGGCAATGTGGAAGGTATCAACACAGGCCTAGAGCGCCCTCTTGTGGTTTAATGTGAAAATAACGAAATGATATCATGTTTTAATCATTTCACACATAGGTCGCTCCAGAGTATAAATCGCACCCAAGGGCCAAACTATGAAAAAAAACTACGATTTATAGTCTGGAAAATACGGTACACTTGTATTTATATTTTTTAAAGTTTCTGTCTACATTTCACAAATAGGAGGTTCAAACTCCAAAAAGAGGCTTAACTGAATCAGTGAGCGGACTTGTGTTATTAAAAAGCGATTGATTATCATTCACTAAAATGTGATACTGAAAATCTATTGTCCGCTAAGATTTTTTGGTAATACTACTTTGTCAGTGTTACACTTCGAGAATATAGTTCACTTGGAAACAAAACACTTCGATATCTGTTTTAGGGTGCCATGTTTACTTGACCAGCTATGTACAGCGTGCCAACTAAGGCTTGCTTTAAGCCCGACAAAGCTCTTGTGACTTTTGTATCTAGTCACAGAAGATGCAAGAAACCCCTGCAGAGAATCTAGAGCAATCTTTAGAGCGAACAGGCGTGTCCTCATCATGCACCGGACTCACCCAACAGGGCACGCAGAAGTTCGGAGGGGTGCGGGTGGGCAACGGGCCCACGGAGGATGAGGCTGGCATCATGGACCACGACCAGCTCTCTCAACACTCAGAGGAGGGAGATGAGGTGAGCGCATGAAATCACTTTTCACAGTCTTGACAGTGTGATTCAGTCTCTCAGTTTTAAAATCGTAATATGATTTTAAAATGTATTATATATTGAGGAGATTAATTTGTCTGTACCTGTTTAACTTGTGGCAACAATTATACAGTGGAATCTCGACAGACTAATTGAGGGACGGGCTGTTGTCCGTTTCACTGAAGAACTTTTTTTTTTACTTTCTAATACCACCCAATTCAGTATGAAATTGATTTGTGTTTTTTTTCTGTCACCGAAAAATGCCCAGAACAGTACAAATATAAATAGGTCGATACGACATGCTCCTTGATAAACTACTTGCCTTTGCAAATGCTAAGCTAACGTCTCTGTTCCATTGCATTCGAAGGGACTCTCTCCCCTGCCAAAATGGCTGCCACATTGATGTGCTTTTTAGCCTGCGCTAGTCTACTGTAAAGTCTATCGCTGACGAGAGAGCAGAACAAGCCGGAAACAATATGACCAGTCTCTGTCCATTGCTGGAGCCACAATGCCATTTACTGGCATTGTGGCGAATTGCGGTTAATTCTGGAACAGAATTTGGAGGCACTGTACAAAGCAACGCTTTTAGTGGACTGGACACAATTTTCCGTCTGTTGAATCTGGCATCCATTGGTTCCGGCTCATTGGAATTGATGTTCCACTGTTTTATATTGTAATAATATTAGTTTTAAAGAAATGCATTGCTTCGATTGTTTGGGTTACGGGTAGACAACCCGTGACCTCCGTCATCCTTCTGCTGTGGTTCTCTGTCTTTATAAATAATGAGTACCGGTATTCAATTCAAATTTGATTTGATTGTAGCATGTTGATTCTTCAAACATTATTCTAAATTTGAAGAGCGTGGTGAGCTTGCAATGTTTACTTGCTCAGAATATGTACCACTCACAACTGTCTAAAACCTGGTGCCATTTTTTTTTAGCTATTTGACCCCCTCTAGGTAAACCATTGATAAATCCAAGAAAAAAAATGTTTCAGAAGAAACCAGAACGTTTCATGTCGCATCCTATGGGAATAACAGTGGACCACCATATACTGGTGGTTCGGCACCCCACGGATTTGGATATTCACGGATTAAAAAAAAACAAAAAACATGAAAACGTTTTAAAAATATTTTTCAAATCTTGTAAGAGTTTTCGATATTTACTCCCCGTTTTCCATTTTTTGGTTTAAAAAAAAATATATATATTTGCCGTATTTTCCGCATCATAAGTCACACCCAAAAGCATTCAATTTTCTCAAAAGCCAACAGTGCGCCTTATAATCAATCCGATGCGCCTTATATATGGATCAATATTCTGATTTCTTGGACGTAGTATTTCAAATGTTCTTTAAAGCGCTTTGTTACAGCTGCAGCGGTTGTGAAGGCTCTATATAAATGAAGCTGTATTGTATTGTATTCCCTTTAGCGTAGTCTCCATCTAGTGGATGCATAACGCAACCGAAGCCAGTATTGTAGGTTCTATTCTATGCGCCTTATAATGCGGTGCGCCCTATATATGAAAACAGTTTTTCAATAGGCCATTCATTGAGGGTGCGCCTTATACTCCGAAGCGTCTTATAGTGCGGAAAATACGGTATTTTTTTTTTCAAAAGCATTTCAGTGGGCGTCATTTATACGCAGATTTTCATTGTTCGTGGACTAGCCCAGTCTCTATCCCACCACAAACAGTTTGAGTCCATCACATACTAAAAACAAACATTGCTGAGGCCTCACAGATGACAACTTGCAATCGTGTGTTAAGTTGAACGTGCCATCTTACTACCCAGATGTGCTGACGCTGTGAGCTGACGTTCGGGAACAACATTCACATTAACCAGGTTAAATACAGTATTTGAATTGGCTATTCTTTTGAAAATATATATTTGACAAAAAATGAAATAGTTGGCCTGGTGGTCCGGTGGTTAGCGCGTTGACCTCACAGTACAGAGGTACCGGGTTCAATTCCAGCTCCGGCCTCCCTGTGTGGAGTTTGCATGTTCCCCCCAGGCCTGCGTCAGTTATATTACTCAAAATTAACAGTCCTCATACTTAACTATAATTATTGATTACTCTACCCACCTCTGCAACGTTGTGTGTTGTGCACGACTACCGCACAGTTGAAAGGTAGTTTATTTCAATTTTAATTTCATAATTCACTTTTATTTATTTACAACTCCTGTCAATCAAATGATTGTGAAATTGATAGAATATTCAGTTGATATTTCCAGACATTAAAGTACTGTATACAGATTATAACGTTCTCTCCCGGGGAGTAGGAGGAGATGGTGCAACCAGTGCTTTCATATTGAAAGGGAGGCCTGTGATGGACTAGAGCAGATAAGAGTCGGATTTTCCATTTCAGAAACATAAACACTGAGGTGTTTTTCATGAGAACCAGGCAATGGAATTTCTGAAAATACCACCCAGTTGACTCAGAGGTTTGGTGTCCCCCGGCGCTGATGCATACTACATCTGAGTGTTTGTGTTGTGATAACATATTGCATAACTGTGATTTAACAAGACGACATTCATCCCAATTTTTCCAAGGCAGCGATAGTCCATGTAGACATGCTTATCAACATGGGAAAGAGGAGATTAAGGATTTTAATATTGCCTTAAATTGCAATTTAGTCAGTCAGTCAAAAATATCCGACTGGCAAACACTCCTAATATTACATAAAACCCAGGGGCTAGTTCCTAAATGCATTTTATGAGCTTTACTCACTGATCTGTAACTGGTGCTCACTTTCTACTTCAAATCTCCACTCACAAATAAAATGCGTGAATTCAAATTGATAAATGTAAACGATTTCCTGCACTTGTCTTTATATTCACATTGGGCAATACACAAGGAGTTTTGTTTGGACTTGATTATGATGTGATTGTCCGGTTGGTGGGACGTTAGCTTTAGTGAAATATTTCATCTTTAACCCTTTTCGGGGACAGCGCTTACTACAGTGGACACCTTATCGTATTATCAGGTTACAGGGTGGTCCATGAATGGGTTAAACTTGAACCAAAAGACAGTCTTAACATGCACCTCAGATTGAGTTATGGCGTCACGATTGTTATCTGTATTCATAGCTAGAGTTCAGTGATTATGAATTATGTAAAATAACGTGAAAAGCTACAACGGATTAGCAACCATTAGTTACCAAAATCTGACACTAATCTTTCACCTTTGCTTACTTTCAAGCATGCAGAGGAAGAGCCGGTAAGAGACTGTGTCATATTTCAGCATGCTTGGATGCTGCTGTCTTGCGGATCTGTGTTTTTATGTTATGTTTTTTTTTTTTTTGTTGTTTTTTTAAAGCATGCCTGCAACCCTCATGTGGATGAAGCACTTCAGATAATTCCGTTAAAAGGGCAATATTGTTTGTAACTTTGTACTGTATATTGTCAGCATAACTATGAAAGTTAAAGCGTGATGTGATGTCATCATTAAGAGACAGCTTGAACAAAAAAAATAAATAATTGGGTCTTGAGGGACACCGCGCTTCTCAAAGCTCACTATTAAAAGATGCAATTATACTGACTAAAAAAATTTCTGTCAAACAACATTCAAGTCCATTTAAAAAAAAAAAACCTCTCTCTGAGAATCCAACGAAAATGTGCATTCCGTCTGACAAATTTGCTTGATCCACTGTGTCAAAGACTGCACTCAGGACTTATAACAGATAGCCTCTGTGCATCCATACGGAACCGGAATTTCTTGCCAACCTTGATCAGTCCAATCTTGGTCATATGATGGAATCAAAAGCCAGACAAGAATTTTTAAAATATATGACAGAAATTCATAAAATAATTCATTTGATTGAAAACAAGACTCTCGAGTTGCACTTAAAAATGGAAAGTTTAGAGCTGTCCTGTAATTAACACAAGTCATGTAGTTATTTATTTTTCTCTTATATATTGATTGATTTATAGGGTGGACAAACAGCACAACAGTTCAGAAGTTGGGGGTTCAAATCTCAACTCCGGCCTCCCTGTGTGGGATTTGCATTTTCTCTGCCAGGTTCAGAACTGAACCGAATACTGTTTTTTTTTGGATCCCAGAAATGCAGGCTCAGACAAAATGCGATAACAAAAAAATATTTATTTCCGAAAAACACACCGACAAAGTACAAGCAGAAATCGCTGGTCACAAAGACGCAGGAAAAACAATGCACAAAACAAAAAAACGCTTGCAAAAGTTAAGCTAGTAGTTGAGCGGAGAATAGAAACAAAATAAGAGCAAGACAAAATAATATCAATACAAACAAGGAACTAGAGCGCAAAAACAACTATGACAAACTGGAGGGATCTAGAAAACAACACTTGAGCACAACCGCCAAAGGAACAGGTGCGCCTGCTGGAGGGAAACGCCCTCTTCACTCCAGCTGGAGCTGGAACGAAAACAAAGACAGACATGACATTTTCCCTGTGCGTTCTTCACTTGTCTCCTCCCATATTTGAAAAACATTTTTCTCAGGTTAATTAAAGACTTTAAGTTGTTTTTAGTTGTAAATGTGAGATTGAATCAGAGTTATAATAATTTTGGACTTTTCACTATAATTATTTTTTAATCACAGTTTTGTTAGTTTTTATTAGGTTTTTTTTATGATTATTCATAAAGGCACATTAGTTTAGTTTTTATTAGTTTCAGTCTTAGTTTTAGGTAGTTTTTTTTTTTTTTATACGGCGTATTTGTGGACATACAAGATAAAAAAAAAAAGGTAGCTAAGTATTGCATAATAAAGTAAAGTACATATTCCCAAATGACGGCCAAACAATAATACCGATCCCGAGAGTTCATGTTTGAAATTAAATGACAGATGAAAGCAAAGGAATTTTCGATACAACCGTTTTTTGTGATAAAATGTAGTTTCTGTTAGTTGTCGTTTTTATAAACGCACTTTCATTTTTTATTTTGGTCAAATTTGTTTTTTTTTTTTGGTTTTAGATTAGATGTAATTATTTCTGTCATTTTCGTGAACTAGAGCTTTGGTGTAAATGGTTGTTTGTATATATGTGCCCCGTGATTGGCTGGCGACTGGTCCAGGATGTACCCGCCTCTCACCCAAAGTCAGTTGGGATAAGCTCTAGCTCGCCTGAGACCTTAGTGAGGATAAACATAATAGAAAATGGATGGATAGTTTGATTGATATTGAATTGAATTGAAATGAATACAACTTTATTGTCAAATGTGCTGATATGTTCAAATAACACTTGAGACAAAACATAAATAAATAGAAAACCTCAACCACTGTCACATTCCTTGACAGTTTCCATTTGATACAAAATGTCACGATTTTTATTCATTATATGTGCTATTTTTTACTTCTTGTCGGTTTAGGCTTTAGCTGAGCAACTTTAAATGTTCTCCCATATGGTTCGTGTCTTGTATCTCAGATACCATCAACCTTAATATGTTTTGCCATTACATCATACTGGCCGGTTTTGTTTTCTCTAGCCACTTACATTGTAGACCCTTTGAATGGGAACAATGAAGCTACTTCCATGAACTCAATTCCATGAGTCCAAGAACAAAAGACAAGCATGGAAAGAGGAAACCCGGTTAGCACCAAGCCAAATTCAGCAATCGCACCATAGAACCTAAAGCCCTGCCCACTTTATACAGGAAAGGCTTGTCTTGTTCCAGGATGGAGTGAATGGAAGGACAATACACAAAAATGTCAAGCTCTATGATCCTGCAGTCCAAACAGTCTCAAACAAGTTTGCGACAAGCCACGGTATTTGTTATAAAGCGAACCACGCAGTTGCATTTGTTTTGTCTCAGTTTATTTGTTTGTACATTAACCACTGAAATTTACATTTTGACCTTAATCCAGGAAGCTGGACAGAATTTGCACACGCCAATAAAAACTTTGAAGCAGTATCTTGTCGGCAGTGGTTAAATCTTGAATTTAGACTGAAATAAACAATGGGAGCACGTTTATTGGCAGGGTTTGTGTCATCATGAACAGTGTTGTTTAATTATGGATACAGTAATAGTAATTTAGATTGAAATAGCACCTTTCAAAGGCCCTTTACTTTTAAACAAAAATGGAAAAAGATTTTTTACTCACACTGCTCCCTTTTATGCAGTTTTTCTAATTTTCATGGGAATGTAATATCCATTTGAAATGTAGTTTATTACGATACATGAAACACATTACAAAAACTAACTAAAATCAGACAGGACCTACTTCAAAACTGCTGATGAAAACCAGGACTAGTTTTGGTGACCAGACCGGCACAATATGGGTATGGGGTCTTGTACAATCCGTGCATTTGCAGGATAAGCAATGCACATCTCGCCAGTCCATAGAATATTCTCTCCAAATTCTTTTTAATTATTCAGGTTTGTATTTTTTTTTCAAAGGTAACGTGTGTGTCTCGCTACATCTGGGATAATGGTTAACACAGCGTTTCAGAAAAAGAACATCATACCAATAGTAAAGCATGATCGTGCTCGTGTGATGGTCTGGGGTTGCTTTGCCACTTCAGGACTGAGACAACTTGCTCTGATTGATAAAACCATGAATTATGCTTTTTACTCGAAAATCCTGGGGTAGGATGTTTGGTCATAAGTTTGTGACCTGTAGCAGAAGTGCAACTGGGTTTTGCATGAAATTACCCGCTTGTGGGGAACCGCTGTGTGAAATTGGCCATGTGCTGATCTGATGGGTTTGGGTTGCGTGATGTGTGCCTGGTTAAAGAGTTGAAGGGTGTAAAAAGACAAAAATGTTCTGTTGCAATGCAATAAACTTAGATTGTGACTTTTATAAGTTATCACTAAAAGTAAAAACTTGAATGATTCAAAAAATAACGTTATTGCATGCCAATCATCTTTCTTCTCCCCCACAGTTTGACTTTGGTGATGTGGCTGTCCATCAGGCCATCCACACCATAGAGTACTGTCTGGGATGTATCTCCAACACGGCCTCTTATCTCCGTCTCTGGGCCCTCAGCTTGGCTCATGCGCGTGAGTAACAACACACACATCGCCAACTTTATCCACCGGTGCCTCGATACGATTGCTGTATGGTGGCAGTGAACTCAGCTCACTTTACAACAGGCAGCAGTTTGGCATGCATCTTCAAAAGAGAAGCCACTTCCAATTTGTTGTCTGTCAAACTAATCATTTAACAAAGAGAGTTACATTGTGTATTTCAAACAACCACATAACATTGCCTTTAAGTCTGCTCGCGTAATGCTAAAACAGATTGGGAAACATCAAAAGCGGGTTAAAGAATCGCATCTCAGATGTTTGAGCACAAATGGTGGAGCAATGTAACAATATTCACAGGCATATATTCTTTATCCGTCATAAAAAAGACAAATGATACTCTTGACAATTCTAGGAAGAGGGTCGACCGGATTTTGGTGTGTTTGTGCAACCGGCAAATTAGTGCTGTTGTTAAATCCATCTTTTTTGTCTTATAAAGCCTCTTCTTTCACAATAGCACTTCAAAGTATTCTTTGTCAGCTCGATGACCGTAATAATGCACTTTATTTTGGAGTCAGTCTGTCCTGCCTCAATCGTCTTCAGTTGGTCCAAAATGCTGCTGCTTGCCTCCTAACTGCAGCTTGTAGGAGGGAACACACAACTGAAATTCTGGCCTCGTAGGTGGGAGCAAATAACTCAAACTCTGACTTCATTTCACTGGCTCCCTGTACATTTTACAGTTCATTTAAAAATTATTGACTTCTCTCATCTTCTCCACGTGCCAGACTAGTATCTTTATATTATATTCTTGTTCCCAAGACCGTTACGTATAACTGGGGATCTTTGAGTTACAATGGTACCAACATACAAGGTTTCAAGTTTACAAACAGCAGCAAACTAATGACCGAGTTTGCGCACCAGTTTGAGAAGACATCTGTAGCACTTGAATCAAAAACTGATTATGTTTGTTTCCATGCCTTTTTATCTGTATGTATTCAGAGCTGTCAGAGGTGCTCTGGTCCATGGTCATGCACCTGGGTTTGTCCTCCCGGAGTGGTGGCGGTTTTTTCGGCCTCACAATCATCTTTGCGGCGTTCGCCACCCTCACCGTTGCCATTCTGCTCATCATGGAGGGGCTGTCTGCCTTTTTGCATGCCCTGCGTCTTCACTGGTGAGAAACACAAACACCCACAGGATATGCCCATGTTTGTTTATGATGACATTTCAGTGTACCAGCGATCTCATAAGCCAAATACAATTAATCCTACACTGACAAAAAACATGCACAGTAAGCGGTCATTTTTCAACTTTTGAACCAAGTATCTCTGCCAAAGAGCAGCTTGACAAGTACGTGAAGAATGAACGGAACATAAAACATAAAACATCCCTGACCCAAAGTGGTCTATCAAACTGTGAGCTCAAGGGACTGAAAATAACTGAGAGCTGCTTCCAGATCCATCGCGTACTTGCACCATCTCCATCATGCCGATACAACCTGCACCGTTGAGTACACACAGGTCAAACATTAGCCCATTAGAGTATATTACCAACATTGCTGGAATGTAAAGGATTGCCAGGAACACGATGACAATTAGTGATTACCACTATAAAAACTTTACAGTTGGGAAATCCTTTATTTTTTTCCTGTCACATTTTTTGGGTTGAGTGGGTAGGCATCAAAAGAAAATACTTTTTTTCCCAACTGCAGGATTTACAAAACCTTGATCTATCTATCTATCTATCTATCTATCTATCTATCTATCTATCTATCTATCTATCTATCTATCTATCTATCTATCTGTCTATCTATCTATCTATCTATCTATCTAGCTAGCTAGCCAGCTAGCTAGCTAGCTAGCGAGGCTAGCTAGCTGGCTAGCTACATTTTGGCAGACAGGCACCTGTGCGCTCTGCGTAAAAACGGGGCATAACATTTTCTCGACAGCTCAGGTGTAGTCTACTGTGCTCCGGACCACGTTGCCTAGCAAAATACCAAAAGAAAGAAAACTAGGACCCAAAGTATTTAATAAGTCAACGGCTCTTAAATGAAATAGATAAACAGTCTTCCATATGAATTCATAGTTCATTTTACTCCATTTTGGCTTAAACCTAACCTATATGACCAAAACGTGTGTAATAAATCTGATATTGTTTTGTAATGCAGATTCATTTATTGCTTGCGTTTGTTAAAAAACAGAAACTATCGTACATCCCTGTGCCGTTTTAAAGTGATTCTCCCGGCGCTCCAGATTCCCATTCATGTGCCATTTGTGAATTTTAAAACTTTGAATAACAATAATAATAATAATAATAAGGTATATTTTGCAACTGCTCTGATCGCAAGCTGCAATTGCAGACTGCTGACCACGAACAAATTCCGGTGATGCATATCATGGGCCACCGTAGGTTAAAGGTGACCTGTTACATATTGGGCACCCCTGATATAGATTATACATATGGGTAGACCAAGAAAAACAACAGCAGCTGACATCTGGGATTGAGAGCAAGGTTTATGGACTGCTGAGCCAAAGATTAACCTTTGCCAAAAGTGATGGAAAGGCTAAAGGTTCAAGAATGGAAGGATCTGCTAATGATCCCAAGTGCACACGCACACATATGTCAAACCCAGTGTCTATCAGTTGAAAGAAAGACGCAGCCAAACGGGTTGGGAGATCCTTCATCATGCGGCAAGATAATGACCCAAAACACACTTGCATAACAACAACATGAACTCAGGGGCAAGAAGTGGAATGTTTTAGACTGGCCAAGTCAAACATAAGACTTAAACACTATGGACAATATAATGTAATATAATATAATATCATAGCATGTATCATTACATAAAATCTAAATATAATGATTAAAAAAAATCTGCTCATGTATTTATGGTTCCCATATTGTCATTTTTGTGATACTTGTTCAAATGATTCAATAGGATTGCTATGTTGCCTGTTTTTGAGGACAGACCTTGCACAATGGCTTCTTTTACACCATGTACACCATTTCGCCACACAAGCGATGGTTAGGAACTTGTCAAAATAGCTCCATTTTCGAAAGACAACGCCAAGTCGCGGATACCCACCAGCTGCGTGTTTAGCTGCATGTTCGCTCATTGTTTACTACTTCTTCTACTGAAGCTGGATAACTTAATGCTGGACTCTGATTGGCTGCTGTCATGGACATTTCTGCCACGTCTGATTTAGGAAATACGATCACAGCTAACAGCTGCTCATGGTAATAGCAGAATTCTCAATCATGCCAGTGCTACATGTATTACCCTTTGGAAGGTAACAGCTGCGATTGGCTGGCAACCAGTTCAGGGCATCCCCCCCCTACGTCCCGAAGACAGCTGGGATAGGCTCCAGCACGCCCCGTGACCCTTGTGAGGATAAGCAGATCAGAAAATGAATGGATGGATGGATGATTTTGTATACAAACTCAAATCCAAGGGAGACGAAATTCCAAGGCTCAAATGAAACAGTGGGCAGTACACTGGGTAGTGGTTTGGACGTCTGCCTCCCAAAAAATGATCTGTGACCATATATAATCACAGTCCAGTAGAAGAATGCTGTAAAATGTTGCTTGGTTAATAAATCAGAGACTTATCAGCTCAACATCTGCAGCTTGTTTCTTCAGGCTTGCCCCCAATACATCAAATGCATCTTTGATCCTATATGTCAGTCCATACATTACACTCCTAGTAGGGGAATGCAGCAGAACGTTACTTGGTTAATAACGCAAAAGTGTGTCAGCTCAACAGGTATCCGCTAAGGTTAAAAAGAGTCCCGGAGTATTTTTCGCGGATATGAGTGAATGGAAATAGTTGTGCTCAGAGTTAACAGCAGTCAACATCGACCCTCTGCTTTGGTGCCTGCTCTTCACACGCACATGCTGATGAGTTGTCTGTACACGTACACACATATACACGCACACAAAAAGACAACGAGGCCAGATTGGTGTGTGTGCGTGTGTAAAGCACAAGAGAGTTTCCATTTCCACAGATGTGCGGGGAAGCAGATGAGAGGATCTCTCATTTCTTTCCACATTTTAAGTGTTGCCCTCTCACAGCTCTAGGAGACCAAATATTTGCCACGGCTTGGAGACATTCCTGGGCAGCTCCCCTCTCTTGCTTAGGCCAGGAACTAAAGGGAACCGACTCCCCACTCGTAATGTTTTCCTTTCAACTGAAAACATGAAATTCATAATCACATTCACTTACATTTACATTACATTATGCCTTGCAAGGGATCCACGGGTTTTTTTATGCACATATTTACACATTAGAAAGAATATGTTTGTCAAGTATACATTGGTCAAATGTGATACAAAAGTGGTGTTAATTCAACACCACAGTGTGTTAATTATAACACCGGCAAAGTGCTTATAGGTATTCACACTCTCCGGTGTTAAAGTCACATTTAGTCAAGTGTTACATGTTTAACATCCAGTAGTGTGTTACAACAGCATGATGTAGTGTTGACATTGCAGTGCGACACTATTGAGTGTTTAGATTAACACTGATCAGTGTTCATGCCAACCGTATTGAGTGTGGGCCAAAGCTTAACAACTTCTGTCCGGCGATCCACGGCGAGTGACGTCATTTAAACGTCAGCCACCATGATGCATTGTTGATTATCCCGTTAACTGCTCTTTGCCATTGATAGTTGTTAGAAATGCCTCGACACTGTTCACATTCAGGCAAACAAACACTTGTTTGAGTGGCCAAAAGAAAAGAACTGAAATGGACCAGAAAATTGGAACACGACAGTTTCCTTCTCGCAAAGCGAGTGAATTTCACACCGGTGTCGACGAGCATTCTTTGTGACAAGCACTTTGATGACCTCTGTTTTTTCAACCGGATTTGGAAAAAAATACAAACATTCGATTCAAAGTATTAGACGTGTACATGGGTGTAATCGTGTACAAAAGCAGAGATTTGGTTTTGTGCCGTGAAAATTTTCTAATTTAAATAAAGGTTGGAAAAAAACTCAAGTACTGAGTAGGTTGACACAGATGTGATGCCAAACAATGTAATAACATTCTTTCATGTTTTTATTTTTATCATCCTTGTGATTTTACTTTTTTTTTTCCACTCTCAGCGTTGACACATATTTCCACATGTTTATTCCACTCAATTCTTTCTTTTTAGGGTGGAATTCCAGAATAAGTTTTATTCCGGCCAGGGCTTCAAGTTTGTCCCCTTTTCATTCGAGAGCATCCTGGATGGAAGATTTGACGAATGATCATCTGGAGTCCAGTCTTCTCTCTTCCTATCAGTGTCAGTGTGCATGAACCCTCGTGCAAACCTCTGTGTCCCTCTAGTGGCATTCCAAAAACCTTGATTGTTTGTGGTATTTGAAACAAGTCGAGTTATTTGAACGCATTTCAAGACCCAGCAGTCTGCATACTGGAACTCATCATGCTCGCAGAATTTCCTTTTATTATTATTATTATTATTTTTGAAAGGCTTGTGAAATAAGATGTCATTTCCTGTTCTGAGTCGAAATCCTCCATGTTTTGGATGCGGAAAGGTTCAAGTACAAAATGTCTGTGTACAACTTTCAACTTCGAGGCTGTGGAAAAACTCACTGAATGGAAATAACCACAAGACCAGAATGCGCCTGTTTGACTGGCGGAGGGAAATGGATTGCATCAGTCGCCAGAAAAAAAAAAACAAAAACACTTGACAAATGAAAGTTGCTCTTAACACTTTCAGGAACAGCGGTGACTACATGGGACAGCTTATCATGTTATCAGGTTACAGAGCGCATGAAAGGGTTAATAACAACAAACTTTGGGTAAAAGAGAGGGTTGCTTTGATATCTACATGAAGTCAGGCATTAATCGTTCTATTGGTTGGGAAGCCATTTGTCATCTGAATCTCAATATTATTTTCCTACAAAAATTATACAGAGACATTGTTCGTGTTTAACACCGTGCAGTTGTTTTTCATGTTTTAATGAGAAGGGGGAAAAAAAATAGCCATCTCTGGCAAGATTGAGTATTACCTGTTGTCTCCTGCATGTCTTCTGTGCAAATTGTGGAGGATAGTTTGTGTTAGATCAAGGGGGCCCCAAATCCGGTCCTCAAGAGGCCCTATCCAATCTGCTTTAGATGTCTGATTCAAATGATCAGAATCGTGATCAGGCTTCTAGCAAAGCTTGCCGATGTGCTTTCATCAGGTGTGTCGCAGGAGAGAGAAATCTAAAACAGGCTGGATAGGGGCACTCAAGAACTGAACTTGGGCACCCTTGTCTTAAATGATCATATGCGTGATGACACACATATGATCATGGTTCATTTTACTCCATGAGAGTTAATATATTGCTGTTATTTTGTGGCATGAAAGTTTCTGTTCAACTGCAGTCACCTCCCGATGACAAGTGTGTTGCTGCAGGACATCAGGCTGCAAAAATTAAAAAAATATTACTATTGTAAGTTATTGGTGATGTGGAAGGTTAATGTGCCAGCGTGACGTGATCAATAAAGATTTGGGGTTTGAATGTCGATTGTGTTTTCTGTCTTGTTCATTGTTTTTTTTTTTGTCTTCTTCAGGCTTAGAGACGTGTTAGAACCTTGATTTATGTGAATCTGTATGATTCATCCTTCGTTGACGTACACATGCTCATCTCACTAAATCCCGTGTTGTTGAAATGCTTTATTCTGGTATGTTTTGCAGCTGCAGTTAAATCAGGGGCCCCTCTATATTGTATGATTAAAGACAACGAACCATGTTCGTGAAAAATCAAAAGAAATATTGTATTTAAGAATACAATAAATAATAAAAACAAACAATGCTTTTCTGTTTTAGTTATTTTATTTTTACTCAATTATTTTTATTTTATTATTATGCGTATATCTTTTTATTTTATGTGCAGTTACAAAGTGTGAACAGGAAGTAGTACAGTAGAAAAAATATAAATATGCTGGCTCAACAACACTTGGTACAGTATAGACTTTTTAAAGCGGTGCAACTTCGCCATTCTTAAGTAACTGCAACTTGAATTATCTAGTTTGTCAATTATTTTAGTTTAAATTAAACATGAGTTTTTCTTTGTTCCAGACAAGCTGTTTAAAGTTGATAACTTTAATTTACTTCATTTAAGTAACTCAAGTTAAGTTATTTAACTTATTTGCGCTTTCATTCTACACTGACATGATGAATTATTTCATTTTACATTTCAAACACGCTTCCCCCCCCCCCTTGTATGAAAAAAACGTGCCACGTGTTATATTTTGAAAGGTATACCGGAAAAAGTACTTTTTATCCCGAAAACTTGTTCCAAATACCGATACTGAGTGGAGAAGCAGATCTGACAACAAGCGAAACTTTGTTTTTATCTTTATATAAGATTTTATTCACTTGAAACTATACGATTGAATCAGCACGGGTGATCAAGAAAACTGTTCGAGATTTGAACACATCATAGAACATTAATTGGAAGGCATTGAGAGCGAACGGGGGCGAGGAAATCGTCTCACCTCCAAACTTCGTCGCGCTCGAGGACGGTTTTCTAGTTAGCTAACTTGGCTAATTGTTGGAGTTAAAATTCCACATTTGTTCCCATTCTCCTGGGTGGCACGAGCCATACACCGTCTCATTGCTGAATTCAGATGTATCATCCGATATTTCCTGGTAAGTTTATGTTTAGACCAACTCCCAGTTTTTGTGTGCCGTTCATTCGGAGCAAAAATAACGCAAAACAAAACATTCAATGGTGAAGGTTTCGCATCGGTGTCTTGAACACTTCAACTCAGCGCTAACTTTCCAGTCACGTAAAATGGCGTATCAATGACTACAACTTTTTGATTTTATTCGAACATTTGAAAAGTGACTATTATAAACGAGAAGAGTCACCATTCAGTGTGATTGACATTTTGGAGTGACCCAGGGAGAGTAAACTTTGATTCATTTCGCTATTCTTAACGGAAGTTGTGTCTTTATTAATTGCTGACAGGGGAAAAAAAATGACGATTGTCCTAATCGTGTTCGTACACGATACTAAATGTGAAGGTGGGACTGGAAGAGAAGTTTGAATGAAAATAATCTATAGCTGTTAAAATTTAACTGCAGTACGTTCCCATGAAGGAACGTACTGTAGTTCGGAAAAAGCAAAGCTCCATAATCATGGTTTAAGGTTTTATTCGAATTGACTTGAATTTTTGCCTCACCCTGTGTGCCATGCACCAACTTGCTATTTGTTGCACGGCTATTAAACCATCTTTATCTCTGTATTACCACACAGGAGTGGTAAGACCGAGTGATGGACTGACGATGACATTTTGAGATGGTAGACTGAAGGTGATGGACTGGCAAAGTTTAGTGACACGCCCACCTCTGGTTATTCTAAGCATAGCCACATCCCCAGTCAGAAAGCATATAAAGAGTTTTTGTATTTTGACTCATTGCAGGATTTCTGACTAATTGTGAATTAGTCGGAAGTGAATGCATCATACTTTTGTTCCAATGTGTTGTACTTGTGCACTCTACTGTACGCATGCCATGTTTTGTGCAACTCGAGAGGCAGCGACACGCTACTGTCTGTCTAATATTGAATACCTCATCTCCTCCAGATTTCAGTGTGATGGAGTGAGAATGGGACGAGGCAGCGTCGAAAGTGACTTCAGCCCTGGAGGCTGATGCACGCTCTCCATCGGCCCGCCAGAATGCACATAGCATCGGTTGGCGTCAGTAAGGTCGGCTTCCTGTTTTCCCTTGCGCTCGGCGGCCTCCTCTTGTTGCTCATCCCAGCTCTCCAACCCACGGCCCGCCAGTTGGACCTGCCACAGCCCAGACCTCAAGTGAAGACCTCATCTTACACTTTACAGCACAATACTGGGCCTCCCACAGTGTCCGATTCTGCTGGGGACACAGAAACGGCCACGGGGTTAAGTATTAGCTCAGAAGGGATGAATGGTACCATAGAGACTGAACCTTTTGAGAATGATGACGACAAGGAGACATACTCTGAAAAAAATTCTGAAGCGCTTTCCTTGCCTGAAGGACAAAGTCGAATACTTCCTCGACCTGGATCACGAGACCCGCTGGAATTAAAGGACATTTTTATTGCAGTTAAAACCACCAGGAAGTACCACAAGTCCAGAGTGGAGCTGCTGATTCAGACCTGGATATCTCAGGCCAAAGAACAGGTGAGAATAGCTTAACTTTCATGGCACAGGAGTAATTTGTTTAGAAGTAATCACGATTGAAATATGACTCCGTTCTAGCGTGTGATCCACCTTTTGTCAGGATCGTAACAGTTTGGGATTTTTCATTAGTTTTAATTTTGTCCCCCCCCTCCCCCTATCATGACTGCCATGTCACGTGCCGTATCAATGTTAGACCCATTGTGGTCATTTCGCAGATGAGCGCAGACTGGCGGATCTGCAAGAGAGAGGCCTGCACCGCTGTGGGAGTGGTATGTGATCCACCTTTTGTCAGGATCGTAACTGTTTGGGATTTTTCATTAGTTTTAATTTTGTTCCCCCCCCCCCCCCCCCCCCCCTCCCCCTATCATGACTGCCATGTCACGTGCCGTATCAATGTTAGACCCATTGTGGTCATTTCGCAGATGAGCGCAGACTGGCGGATCTGCAAGAGAGAGGCCTGCACCGCTGTGGGAGTGGTCCAAGTTGACCTTGATCATGGCCAATCAAAGCGGCTCCTTTCATTCTCTTTAAATGCAAATCCAATGAAATCTTCATCCTTCTTGACATGGCACTTGGACGCCGCCCTCATCCCCTTCATTTGTGTGCCCCCCCCACCTATTTTGCTGTGCCGCTTATTAGAATGATTAAAAATGATGCCCACTGTTCACTAACTTTCCAAGTTGACCTTGATCATGGCCAATCAAAGCGGCTCCTTTTATTCTCTTTAAATGCAGTAGAGTAGTCCCGCACTAGATTCTTGACATGGCACTTGGAGGCCGCCCTCATCCCCTTCATTTGTGTGCCCCCCCACCTTTTTTGCTGTGACGCTTATTGGAATGATTAAAAATGATGCCCACTGTTCACTAACTTGTGAATGAAATAAAACTAACATCCACCACACATCCACCACACATCCGCAGAGCTTAGTATTTTTCTGCCTGTGCCCCAATCAAATTAACCAAAATCTCATTAGGCTGAAAAATGCGGTCAAGGTCTACTGAGATCATGTCTTGTGTGAGTTTTTAATAGTGTGTCTTTGTCTCTTCCAGACCTATTTATTCTCAGACGGTGAAGACAAACAGCTGCAGATGAGAACAGGTAATTCTGCCTAACTATTAATGAATGGAGAATTGGGGGAGAAAAAAAAAGACACATTTTAGCCATTCACCCTTTCCTGCACCAATAATGTAACCTGATGACATGATAAGCTGTCCACTGTAGTAACCGCTGTCCCCGTTATTTATTCTCAGACGGTGAAGACAAAGAACTGCAGATGAGAACAGGTAATTCTGCCTAACTATTCATGAATGGAGAATTGGGGGAGAAAAAAGACACATTTTAGCCATTCACCCTTTCATGCACCTATAATGTAACCTGATAACATGATAAGCTGTCCGCTGTAGTAACCGCTGTCCCTGAAAGGGTTAAAGTTCTGAGCATCAATTAGATGACTTGATGGTTTTAGAAAGAAATGACATTCCATTACTTTTCTTTTTCTTTTTCATCTTATTTTTTTTTTAATAGGTGCAAATATTATTAACACCAACTGCTCAGCGGCTCACACTCGACAGGCTCTCTGCTGCAAGATGTCTGTTGAGTATGACAAATTCATTGAGTCTCAAAAGAAGTGAGTTATCGGACAAAAGCCGGATCTGAGAACAAGACCTCGACACACAGTTTGTTGAGTAATATTTTGTGTGCTGCAGGTGGTTTTGTCATGTGGATGATGACAACTATGTGATCCTACCTAGCCTGTTACAACTGCTGTCTTCCTACCACCACAGCCAGGATGTTTATCTTGGTCGGCCCAGTCTTGATCACCCCATCGAAGCTGCAGAAAGGATCAAGAGCAATGGAATGGTCAGTAACTAAACTTTAATCGAGGTTCAAAGCTACCATATTTTTCTGGATTATAAATCGCTGCGCCGTATAAATCGCCCAGCCATAAAATGAATAATAAAGAAGAAAAAAACATACATAAGTCACATTGGACAATAGGTCGCATTTTGGGGGGGAAATTTATTTAATAAAATCCAACAGCAAGAACAGACATATCATCTTGAAAGACGATTTCAAATGAAAATAAAAGAGAACAGGCTAAATAAGTGTACGATATGCTAACGTTACATCATGCATAAACAAAGAACGTGCCTGGTATGTTCACATAACGTATTAAGAATTATTCAGATAACTATAGCATAAAAAACATGCCAACACGTTTACCAAACCATCAGTGTCACTCCAAATCACTAAATCCAATGAAATCTTCATCCTCCGTGTCACTTTTAGACAACTAGGGAAGGTAGAAGATGCGATGGTGCTTCCTCTTTCACGTCGTCGCTGACGGCAGATTCATCGTCTATTTATCAACACAGGCCTAGAGCTCCCTCTTTTGGGTTAATGTGAAAATAACATGTAAAATGCTACTGTATAATAATGTGTGAATAATTTCACATATAAATCGCTCCAGAGTATAAATCGCACCCCCGGCCAAACTATGAAAAAAAACTGCGATTTATCATCCGGAAAATACGGTTCACTGAATTGGAAATATTGCGGATTCAAGAACTGTTAAGACACAAGTTTTCCTCTACGTCGCAGCTTTTTTCTAGTATGATGGAATCATGTTTGTGCTTGCTCCAGCGCTTCTCAGCCATACAGTACAGTAAAATGTGCGTTTGGTAATTTGCATAGACTACTCTGGAAAATACAACCCCAAGTATGTCTTGAAGAAAACATTAAAAATCTTTGTAGAAGCACTCCATGCACCCATGCAATGTAAACAGTTCCATTGTTCCGCCAGTATTATACTAGTGTAAACCGAGGGCTTTCTAATTGAGTGTAATTGATATTAATGGATATAAATGCTTCGTATTTTTCTTCAAAATAAAATCCTTTTCTCATTTCAGGTGTCAGTCAAGTTCTGGTTTGCAACAGGCGGTGCGGGTTTCTGTATCAGCCGCGGTCTGGCGCTGAAAATGAGTCCGTGGGCCAGGTAGGTCCTGTCTTCTCATCATCACGCAGTTCTTTTAATCTGTTTTACTGTATCAGGTTTCCACAGGATCTGAAAAAGTCTCAAACGCATTGAATTCCTGAATTTCGAAATAATACCTCTTGACTATTGATATCAGGGTCTTAAATTGTATGCTTTTTTTGCGGCTTTCGGTTGGCCACCGGAGGGCTTGGACGCCGAAATGTCATGTGGACCGAGCCATGCCTTTTCTTTTTTAGTTGTACTTTTACTTCCGCTACTGGATACTATAAATGCGTGGACTTAATCCCCGTTGGATTACAGTACAATTGACAAATGTGAGCATTTTCAACATCCCGGATAAAATGGCTCTCCGTGGATTGTTTTCAAGTCTGGCAGGCGCCACAGTTGGCGGAGGGAACGTAATAAACAAAAGTGGGGATATGGAGCAGGGCTAATGGATAACCACTCAAACCTCCAGTGCCAAGTTCTCTTTCTACTTCTCCAACACTGTCCCCGTAATACAAAATGGGTGAACTGTAGCTACAATACCCAGGGAGATTGCCATATGTTTGTGTCTGTTGCATTTTATTGATCATGAATACATGGCTACACACCTTCAGTGCAACGAGAAACATAGGCAGCGGTGCAAAGTGAAGTTTCCTTCGCCAGATCATTATGTCCAAGATTGCACAGACAAGAACGAACGAGAACTTTATTGCACGCTCACGATCCTTGCAGCTCACAAAATGGTGGCTGGATCAGAAACACATCATAGTAATTCACACTTAACAGTCACGGCTTGTTGAAGCGCAGCTATGGTGAGTGATAGTTTTAATTATTTGTTTGTATTTTGCTCCTTGAAATGTTAGAGCCCCGCGCTAGTTGCTTTTCCATGGAGAGGCCATAAGGGGAACTTGGTGACGCAAAGTGAAGTTTCCTCGCCAGATCATTATGTCCAATACTGCGCAGACAACAACGAACGAGAACTTTATTGCACGCTCACGATCCTTGCAGCTTACAAAATGGTGGCTGGATCAGAAACACATCATAGTAATTCACACTGAACAGTCACGGCTTGTTGAAGCGCAGCTATGGTGAGTGATAGTTTTAATTATTTGTTTGTATTTTGCTCCTTGAAATGTTAGAGCCCCACGCTAGTTGCTTTTCCATGGAGAGGCCATAAGGGGAACTTGGTGAAACTGTCTGACCTTGATCAAAAGATTGCTGCCGAGAGTGTGGTGCTAAGATGACTGTTCCTGATCTTAATTTTATCTATTTATTGTTGAGTTCCAATTTACATTATTTTCCCCCGATTTCAAGATTATCCATTTTGTTGCACACCTTACATCGATGCACATGTCCCTTGTTTTCCAAGATGGTCGTTTCAGCATTTCCATGGAAATTTTGTCCTCAAAAACATCTACTTGAATAGCCATTTTCAAAAGCTTGCATTTTAAATACTGCCGTTGTTGTGTCGTGTAAATAACGATAGCTGTAGATGTCAGTTGAAATGGCCCCAGGAGGATTTTTTTTTTTTTTCACCTTCCCCACAATCCACGCACTGGTTAGTTGCACCATCAGCAGCGAGCTAATTAACGATGGCACATGCGACAAGGCAGGAATCTCTGCGTGGCAATAAAGTTGCGGCCTGTAACTCGATGTTGTGGTTTCAGTTTGGGGAATTTCATCAGCACGGCAGAGAAGATCCGCCTCCCGGATGATTGCACCATCGGCTACATTATTGAGGCTCTGCTGGAGGTCGCCTTAATACACACACACCTCTTCCACTCCCACCTGGAAAATCTCCAAAAGCTGCCCACTGACAGTGTGTTGGAGCAGGTTAGTGCGTTTGTGTTCTTGGCCTGTTCGCATAAGAAGGGAGGAGTACCGTATTTTACGCACTATAAGGCGCTTCGCAATATCAAGCGCACCTTCAATCAATGGCCTAGTTTAAATCTGTTTTCACATATAGGGCACACTGCATTAAAATGCAGTTTTAAAATAGGCCATTTATTGAAGATACGCCTTATAATCCGAAGCACCTTAAAGTGCGGAAAATACGGTATATATTATAGCTTTGTCTTACAGCTAGAACAGTGGTTCTTAAGCTGGGTTCGATCGAACCCCAGGGGTTCAGTGAATCGGTCTCAGGGGTTCGACGGAGCCTCTGCTATGGAGGCTAAGATGCACCCGACTCAACATGTCAATTAGTTATGATGCGCCCGGTTGGCCATCACTGGCTGCAGATCACATGATATTACTTGACAAATCAGTGCTGTGGGAAATTTAGTTTCGGTACCTCTCAACCTCTCACAAGGTTAAGAACCACTGACCTAGAACCTGGATTTTTCATCTGTATGTGAAAGCTTCTGTTGAAAGCTTCTATCTGAACAATGACCTTGAGTTTGAGATGGCCAACTCCACAGATGCTTTTTTTTTTTTTAAAAAAGGTGACGCTGAGCTATGGGGGCTATGAGAATCGACGGAATGTGGTCAGCATTGTCGGAGGCTTTTCACTGGTTGAAGATCCGACAAGGTAGAGGCATGAATAATCCATATATTCATGAGATGATGCATTAACAAATAACGATTCCAATTCCACAGGTTTAAGACGGTACACTGTCTACTCTATCCGGATACTGACTGGTGTCCAAAGCCTAAACCTCATCATGGAAAGTGACTTCCGCTCGACCTTTTTCCGGCAGCTCTAAATTAAAGTGCTGCCCCGTTATGCTGAGCTCAAGCGACCTTGACTTGGGACTTTCTCACAACTGATGCTTTAAAATTCAAGCCATGCTCGACCTACCTCATGAGAGTTTGAAATGATTCATTCGCCAAAAGTCATCCTGAATACAGTGCCAAGCCTTTCAGAGCCAGAATAACAGAAATGAATCAGAAGTGGTTCATGGTGGCTGGAGTATATGAAGATCCTTCTGGGATCCAACGTCAAATTGCACACATTTTCTGCTGTGATGCTCAAGTGAGCTTACTGAAAACCGAAGAAACAATGACTCGAATACACATAACTGAAGTCTTGGAGAAAGGACATATGTTGTACCTCTGTGAGGAGAGCATTTATGGCTGCCGCTAAAAAGGACCCTAATGCTCTTCGCACTTTCAGTTGCAGTTACAACCCCCATTTCCAATGAAGTTGGGACATTGAATAAAAGGTAAATGAAAAACCAAATACAATGTGGGCAATATTCACTCATTTTGAATTGATGCCTGCAGCATATCCCGCAAAAAGCTGGGACAAAGACAGTCAAGGAATGCTCAAAAATCACCTTTTTGGACATGAACAGGTTCACTGGAAAACAGATAAGTCATGATTGGGTATGAAAGGAGAATCCCCAAAAGATCAGTTGTTCACAAGCATTAATTTCTCAAGAGGCAAATGACTACGTCACCAAAAATTACTGAATCTCTAAATGTAGCATTTGGAAGGGTAAACTAGATTGACACAGTTATTAGAAAATCCTTAAATACTCCGGCGAAATGACTTTTAATAGGGGAAACATTTACATGCCAAATTGTTTCTTTTTACTTAAAAATAATAATGTATTTTTAGTGACTGCCAATGTAGAGTAAGTGTTTATAAATACTGGAGAATCTGTAACAGTTGCCAAACATCGCAACATTTATCATAGCCTATGACAAAAACAATATAAATAAATAAATGGCTCATTACGTGTTTTTATTGGAAGTCAAACTTTTTGTGACCGTCTTGATTGGTGATGTGCTTCGATTTTTTTTCTTGTGTAAATAAAGCAATAAATGGCCGAACCTAAGACAAAACGGTGTGGACTTAACAACGGTAATTTGCACATACTAATGTATTTTCCAAGGATGGGGAAATGTCTGAGTAAATAGTTCAACAGTTTTCAGAAAGTGTCTAAACGTACAATTGCAAGGTATTTATGTTTTAAGGATATTGCCATGTAGGCTCAGGAACAATTCAGGAAGCCATCGTAGGTTATCTCAGTTCTTTGCTACACCTACAAATGCAAGCTAAAGGTCGACCAGTCAAAGCAAAAGCCTGACATCAACAACACCAGGAAACACAACAAACAACTCGAGACCTGAGCTCATCTGCGATGCACTGACAGTGGAAAAGTATGCGGAGGACTAATGACTCCACATTTCAAATTGTTTTTGGATGTCGAAGGAGACAAAGGCCAGCTGGATTTTTATCACCGCAAAGCTCAAAAAAACACATTCTCACATATTACAACAGCTTGGCTTGGTAGTAAACGAGTGAGTACTAGACTGACCTGCCAGCAGTCCACACCTGTCCACGCACTGAAAATGTGTGCGCCTTTTTAAATTTAGATACTGGTTTTGGAGCAACATCCGATTCCCAAAAAAGCAATGCCATCTTCAGAGAGCGCTCCGGTTATTTCAGCAAGACAATGCCAACACAAGTTCTGCGCGTATTACAACAGCTCAGCTTGGTAGTAAACCAGTGAGAACTAGACCAGCCTGCCAGCAGTCCACACCTGTCCACGCACTGAAAATATCTGCGCTTTATGAAGCGCAAAAATGCGACAACGGACACCTCAGCCTGTTGAGCAACTGAAGTTGTACATCAAGAAAAAAATGGGAAAGAATTCCAACGACAAAGCGTCAACGATTCCTGTCGTCAGTTGCCAAATACTCCTATCTTTTTTGGAATATGTTGCAAGCATGAAATTCAAAATGAGTCAGTATGTATTTGCACAATAGAGTATATCACTTTGAATCTAGATTGAAATGGATTTGCAAATCATTGCATTCTGTTTTGATTTACGTTAGACACAATGTCCAAACTTCATTGGAATTGAGGTTTATACGCGCGTACATATGAGCAGATTAACATGGGGGCGTGCGAGGGTTTAATGTTCAGAGTTGCAACGTAAAGAATGTTGTGCTTGGTGTATTTACTGTAGTGTGCTAAGAAGAATCATCACAAAGGCATTGTCTACATAATCAAGAACCAAAGTTAATCGCTAATTAATCGCTAAAGTAATTTTCAGCAGTTATGCAACACAAACACAAACCACATTCAAATGAGCCTCATTATATTTGCAAACACGCTAGCTGCAATAACGCTAGCGAAGCTGGATGGGACATCACACTGACGCAACTAAATAGCACAAGCTATTCAAAGGACATTTCAAACGCAGATGGAAAAAGACCATGATTGACATGAACATTAATGTGAAAATGTACAACTTTTCCTCAATGCTATGTTTTGACTGTTAAAAAAATATATATATTCTACAGCCCTATTTCCACCAAGCAGGACATTTTTATTTCGTTTCTCCCAGTACACGTTTTGCCTTTATACTATTTAACTCCAGTATTTGAAAATAGTCATATTTACAGTATTTGAATAAATTGCTAAAAAGACATGGGAATGAAGGAAGATAACACAAGAATGAAATGAGGTACTTTGCATGTGTACAATGAATTAATTTAGGACTGTTATTTTGATGGGTTTTTTTTTTACTATCCAGTGACAGCAAAACGTGCCAGATTTTGTATCTTGGTGTTTTTCTGTTTGTTTTTTTTTTTTAATACGACACAGCTTCATAAATGTCCTCCAGTTGTAACTTTGGCATTTGTGTTACAGAGCCACATTTATTGTTTTTGCACTATTTTGACGGTGCACGTATGTCGGATGATCTTTTCCAAAGTGATTCCCCCCTGCGGCCATTCAACGTTAACTACGTTAACGGGATCAAAGTCCAAATTTGTGTAAATGTACATTGTCCTTTTAAAATGTAAATGATAAATAACCCGAATGTTTTTTTTTTTTTTTACCGTTTGGATATTGTATTTAACAGATTCGATTGAACAATGTCAACAATATTTTCATAAAGTTGGATCAATTTTGGCAGTTTGACTTGTGTCTCTTTATTGTGAAAAATAAATGCTAAATTGACATTGTGGTGTGCTCATTGATGCAGCGTTGGCTTGATCATGTTTTCTCTGTACAATATTACCTCTTAGTCAAAAATCCAGTTTGAGATGAAAGTGATGGTTTTTGAAGTTCAAAATTGGATTAAAGATCAGCCTTGTCAAAGATTTAATATTTTTTCCATTAATGCAAATTTTCCAATAATACCAATCTGAGTTTATACAAATTTATTGGCCGGGTGAGGACACGTTTGCATTATATCTTTGGTGATCAGGCTTGACAGCTCCGGTAAATTTTAAATTTCTACTTGTTTATTTCAGTTGAATAATTTTTCACTCATTATTTGTATACAAGCCTAGAATAGCAAATTCAAACGTGGCACTGTAGGTCAGGGGGTGGGACTACGATGTGAAGTCTTGTCATTGATGCAGTGTTGTTTGATTTTAAAAAAAAAAAGTGACATGTTTCAAGACTTGATGTTATTAATTTCTCAAGAGGCATATGACTACATCACCAAAAATTACTGACTCTCTAAATGTAGCATTTGGAAGGGTAAACTAGATTGACACAGTTATTAGAAAATCCTTAAATACTCCGGCGAAATGACTTTTAATAGGGGAAACATTTACATGCCAAATTGTTTCTTTTTACTTAAAAATAATAATGTATTTTTAGTGACTGCCAATGTAGAGTAAGTGTTTATAAATACTGGAGAATCTGTAACAGTTGCCAAACATCGCAACATTTATCATAGCCTATGACAAAAACAATATAAATAAATAAATGGCTCATTACGTGTTTTTATTGGAAGTCAAACTTTTTGTGACCGTCTTGATTGGTGATGTGCTTCGATTTTTTTTCTTGTGTAAATAAAGCAATAAATGGCCGAACCTAAGACAAAACGGTGTGGACTTAACAACGGTAATTTGCACATACTAATGTATTTTCTTAAGATTATGACCGTCATAATTTACTATTGGTGGTAAAACTGCATCATTTTGCCAAGGGGTATCGTGAGTGTCGTTTCCAGAGGCGTGAATCGAACCTCATGTTTCGGTGAGGGTAATAAACTAGATGAGGTAGCTCTGTTGAAATTTATCAAGATCTGCACGTGGTAAATAAACAAAATAACTTGGTGGGTTGACGACGACTGTGCGATTAGATTCAAGCTCACTTTACCTTTAAACTTTAAATTTGGTAGCCAAACGGAACCGTGTGACGCCTCTTCCTGACAACTGCGTTCCAGGCCAGCCTCTTTTGTGTTTGCACTACTTTGGTGAGCACTATAACTCTTACTTTTTCAGACATCCATAAAACACACACATTCTCTGTTGAAATAAGCATTTAAGGGAGCGATTTTGCAGTTTTCGTCGCGTACCATCACGTGATAGTCCGACTCGTCGCTTCTTTCCGGACCGAAACAGTGACATGTTCTGATTTTATTTGGACTTGTTTCGTCATGGAGATTTCATTTGAAGGCAAACACGCTCTGGTCACCGGAGCAGGAAAAGGTAAATGCAAGACGCAAAAAAAAAGACTCTCCTTGTGCGGCTATCGTGGTGTTTCGCGTCCCCGGTGAATGGACTTGAACACCATGATCAAAGTGTTCAACCCCCTCATCTGTAATAAAATATTATAAGCTTCTCTACTCAATAAAATATACAGTATTTAAATGTGATCCGTGCTACTCTGACATAAATGTATGCGAAAAATATTGGCACGATATTCAAATAACGGTATGACAGTACTCATTGGTTCTTTTTTGCCTTTTCAAACAGCTTTGGTGCATTTTGATTATTTATATTTAATTCTTGTTCATGTTTTAGAATAATACAAAAAGCCACACAACATTTGGAGCCGGTGCAATTGTCACAGCGGTCACCCGCACGCAGTCTGACCTGGATAGTCTGGTGCACGAGGTACAGGATTATTAGTATTCCAAGTACTGTATTCCGGTTTGCTTTTTTTTTTTTTTTTTTTTTACTCCTGCACCCTTGTTTCTTATTTTTAGTGACTGCCAATGTAGAGTAAGTGTTTATAAATACTGGAGAATCTGTAACAGTTGCCAAACATCGCAACATTTATCATAGCCTATGACAAAAACAATATAAATAAATAAATGGCTCATTACGTGTTTTTATTGGAAGTCAAACTTTTTGTGACCGTCTTGATTGGTGATGTGCTTCGATTTTTTTTCTTGTGTAAATAAAGCAATAAATGGCCGAACCTAAGACAAAACGGTGTGGACTTAACAACGGTAATTTGCACATACTAATGTATTTTTATGAAGATTATGACCGTGATAATTTACTATGGGTGGTAAAACTGCATCATTGGCGTGTATCGAACCTCATGTTTCACTGAGGGTAATAAACTAGATGAGATAGCTCTGTTGAAATTTATCAAGATCTGCACGTGGTAAATAAACAAAATAACTTGGTGGGTTGTCGACGACTGTGCGAGTAGGTTCAAGCTCACTTTACCTTTAAACTTTAAATTTGGTAGCCAAACGGAAACGTGTGACGCCTCTTCCTGACAACTGCGTTCCAGGCCAGCCTCTTTTGTGTTTGCACTACTTTGGTGAGCACTATAACTCTTACTTTTTCAGACATCCATAAAACACACACATTCTCTGTTGAAATAAGCATTTAAGGGAGCGATTTTGCAGTTTTCGTCGCGTACCATCACGTGATAGTCCGACTCGTCGCTTCTTTCCGGACCGAAACAGTGACATGTTCTGATTTTATTTGGACTTGTTTCGTCATGGAGATTTCATTTGAAGGCAAACACGCTCTGGTCACCGGAGCAGGAAAAGGTAAATGCAAGACGCAAAAAAAAAGACTCTCCTTGTGCGGCTATCGTGGTGTTTCGCGTCCCCGGTGAATGGACTTGAACACCATGATCAAAGTGTTCAACCCCCTCATCTGTAATAAAATATTATAAGCTTCTCTACTCAATAAAATATACAGTATTTAAATGTGATCCGTGCTACTCTGACATAAATGTATGCGAAAAATATTGGCACGATATTCAAATAACGGTATGACAGTACTCATTGGTTCTTTTTTGCCTTTTCAAACAGCTTTGGTGCATTTTGATTATTTATATTTAATTCTTGTTCATGTTTTAGAATAATACAAAAAGCCACACAACATTTGGAGAAGCCGACTTTTATTGTATAGCGAGACGATGCAACAATAATTGGAAGATAATACAATAAATTATCGTTTCATGCTGAAGTTTTTGCAGATTAGGTTATATAAATCGTCATGCCAAATGTGTCTTTCTTACGAGAAAATGTAAAGCCGTCCCGAAGGAAAGACTTTGTTTACAGAGTGCAGGTGTGTATTTTGTTTGCACTTTTTTTTCTCAAAATGATACGAATTAATATCAAATGAATTTATTATATGTGCCTGCCACCCAAGTGAAGATAAAACGGTTCAGACAGTGGAAGGATGTGTCTTTAAAATGACATACATCCCTGAATTCAATTTTTTGTCACACCGCGATGAGGGTCTTTTTTGTGTTTGTCGTGACACTTCCTGTTTTATTTTGAAAGAATAACTCTCCTCCCGTTTCAGGTTACTTACCCTTCCTCTTGTGCCAGTCTGATGGTCAACCCCGCCGTGATTGTTTCCACCTGTTGCCCCCTTTCCTTGTGTTAAAATGGTTCTTGTCTCCCTTTGTCCTGTGCCAGTGTGTTTCGTTCTTGTCTTCTTGTAGATATTATTGTATATATGATATTTGCTCCACGTACAGCACTTTGTATACAGCGGTGGTTGTTTTAAAGTGCTCTTGAAATAAAGTTGAGAAGAGTTGTGCGTCCACTCCAGTTTCTCGCCATAGATCTGATCAGTTCTTGCGCTGTTTCCACAGCCTTGCCGTTTCGAGTTGTCAGTGGCTGATCCTCAAATAAGTCTTTTTACTTTGAACCCCGCAACTATGTCCTGTCTGTGTCCAAGTCTGGTTCTGACAGTTATGGTTTAAACTGGAACAGCAGTTTGCGTTACATTTTACGTTGGGTTATATACATCATTGTAATCCTATAAGGAGGCACCATACACGACTTTCGTCTAAATTCAGAGGTCAGGAGTTCATATCTGGGCTCCGCTAAGAGGTATAGAAAATGGATGCGTGAATCTGTAAATTTTCATTACAATATTAGGGTTATATTTACACAATACAGTATTTAAAAAATACAATCAGACCATATTTTGAATATATGATTACATAGTCATATTTACATGATCATCTCTTTTCGATTATTTTTGGGACTGTGTGGCCCTAAACGTTGAACAATTTGTTTTTGTTGGATTAATTCACACTCCCTTAGTTTTTTGGTATGTACTGTCTTTCAGGGATTGGCAGGGCCACGGCTTTGTCTCTGGCGCGTTACGGTGCAATTGTCACAGCGGTCACCCGGACGCAGTCCGACCTGGACAGTCTGGTGCACGAGGTACAGGATTATTAGTATTCCAAGTACTGTATTCCGGTTTGCTTTTTTTTTTTTTTTTTTTTTTACTCCTGCATCCATGTGTCTCTTTTCTGGTGTGTTGCCTTAGTGTCCATCCATCATCCCTGTGTGTGTTGACTTGGCAGACTGGGGGGCCACAGATGCCGCCCTCAAAAACATCGGTCCCATTGATCTACTCATCAATAATGCTGCATGTGCCACACTCCAGCCATTTCTTGAGGTCACACCTGACCAATTTGACCAGTAAGTCAATTAGCGAACAAGGTTATTATAATTGCCGGGAATTAACAAAATAACTCCAACTGAAATTGGAAAGTGAAAATGTGGCCAAGTAAGTAAATGAAGTGTCTTCTTTCTAGGTCCTTCACTGTGAATGTGAAAGCGGTGCTGCATGTGTCCCAGGTATAGGTCAATAATTTACTGTTTTCGAGCAGCATGTTGAGGAGCTTCTCTTACTCCAAACCGTTTCCACCGAATATAAGAAGGCTACTGTATGTGTGTGGCAGGTCGTGGCACGTGGGATGATAGCCAGAAGATCAGGAGGCTCCATCGTCAATGTGTCTAGCCAGGCGTCGCAATGTGCCCTCAAAAACCATACTGTGTACTGTGAGTAATTGCGCAATGAAACACTTTATTTACAACCCCCCCCCCCACCCAATTTTGCTGCTGTAGACTGCAAATTTCCCCAGTGTGGGACAAATAAAGGTTATCTTATCTTAAACCAAAGGTCCATATTTCTAGAACTGACTTTTTAATTGTTGCAAAGAAAGAGCACAATGTCTCTTGATTCATCTTGTATTTGATACACCTTTCAGGTGCCACGAAAGGAGCCCTGGACATGTTGACCAAAGTCATGGCTCTGGAGCTGGGACCCCATCAGGTACTCGGCTTATCGGATGCATAGTAGCAATTACCGTATTTTACACAATATAAATGTTGACTTTCTTCCGCAACCATTATTTCTTTGTTATTAGGTGGAATAATAATATTAACCCTTTCTTGCACAAAAAATGACAACCTGTCCACTGTAGTAACCGTTGTGCCTGAAAGGGATAATAATTAAATCGGCTAGTAGTTTAGGTTTAAAAATATGTTTCGTTTTGAAAAAAAAGAACAATAAGCATCCATTTAAAAACACAAACAATATTTCACTCTTACAGAGCCCCTGAATGAACATTGGTAGACAAGGGGTCATTGTGCCTGACTTGCATCGTAGTACGGTTTTATTGTATACACTTTGTTGCTGTTATTATGGAGTCTGACTGAATGTTCCGTGTGGCCTTTTTTTGTCAGATTCGCGTGAACAGCGTGAACCCCACCGTGGTGATGACGGAAATGGGCCGTCGAGGTTGGAGCGACTCGGAGAAAGCGAAGACCATGACATCCCGCATCCCGCTGGGCCGCTTTGCAGGTTGGAGTCGGCAGTCTTGACCGCTCCTTTGCCTTGATCGCAATTAGCCTATGCTCGTACAACGTTAAATTAATGTTCTATAATAATGTACTATCTGAAAGCATGTTTTTTTTTTTCCCCCATCACATTATCTTGGTTGTTAATTTTTACAACCGTCGCCGATTTGATTTGAAAGCAATTGTCAAGTAAGTCGTACAGCTTGTAGGTCACATCAAAGGTGAACAACGTTTGAAATGATTTAACTTGTTCTCTTTGGATGATAAAAAGCTCTCATTTGAACAGGGGGCGTGTAGACTTTTTAACATGATCAACCACATAGTTTGCTATGCCAGCCAAAAAACAATTCCTGTATCACAAAAAGGGTAGGAGTGCCGTGTCTCACCAACAGGGGGAGACAAACACACCACAACCCTGCATCCACCTTATGATGGATGCCAGCAAATTTACGGTTTGACTTCCACACCCCGTTCCATATCGTTACGTTTTGACGCACAATTTTTTTCACGCTGTTAAAAAACTTGAAAGCTCACATTTTTTTATGTGTCTGTGTCTGTTTGTGTCCAGAGGTGGATGAGGTGGTGAACAGTATTTTGTTCCTGCTGAGTGATAAGAGCACAATGACAAATGGAGTGTCCCTCCCAGTGGACGGAGGGTTCCTGGCCTGTTAAACCAGCACAACATCACCGTCAACATTTCAGCAGTCGTCTGTTTGGTTTCTCGTCAACATTATATTTAGTCTTTCACGTCAATTGTAGTTCTGGTTAATGTACACTTATTTGTATCCATATCTTTGTCTATGTAGGCTGTGCTGAGTGCGTGAAAGCCTGCGATTGAAGTTTCTGTGAGACATGTTTTACTTTCAAAACGTTATTTCCATCTTTTTTTTTTAAATCAATCAACGGACTTGATTCTTTTACACTGTGTGTTGGTTGTGTTGCCACAAGTGACTATAAAACTGTCTGACAACTGTTTCAGTTGAAAAAGCATGCTCGCTTCCCAAGTCTTGCCTCGTCTAAATTTACTCATTTTCCTTCATTACCGTATCGTGTAGTCAAGCGCTGTGGCTGTGCAACAGTCCGGCTGTATTTCTGGCAACCACAGATTCACATTGGCTCTGCGTGCTTTTCAAAATAAAAGTTATTTTACATGCAACGCTTTCAATCTGTTCGCACTTATTGGGGGAAATACGAATGTGATTTAAAAACAATCTAATCATGACATTATAAATATAAGGCTCAGTTCAAATAAATCAATAAATAACTATCCAAGTACAGTATATGCGCTTGCAGTTTGTTGTCGTGTCAAACTTCTTTGGAACATATTTGAAAATTGATTGATTCCATCATGGCGGTTAATGAAGTCATCCTACTTTAGCTCCACCCCTTTGTATATTACTAAATGTGAATTCAATCAATGATCCAGTAGTAGTGAAAAAGCTAATCACTCTTTCATCAGTAATGTTGAAACACCAATCCGGACTATTGTAACCTAATGTAAATAAAGACAAACCCAGGAACCAAATTGATGATTAAAAAAAAAAAAAAAATCAATTGGCAGAAATGTCCCCTGCTGTCAGATAACTTAAACAACATGCTGCTGCAATTGTCCATATCTACGTACTTTTTATTCCATTTTCTTTGATGATTCACATGTAATGTCTCGTGTGTCGAATAAATCAGGACAAAAAGAAAAAAGCCGGACGTACATATACATTTGTATTTCGTATTCCAAAAAATTGAAATATTTAACCCCGCAGACGTGAAGTAATAAAAATTTAAAAATGAGACACAGTTGGAACAAGTATACAATTCATCTTACATTACATACATACATGGCCAATGCTTTTCAACCTCTCCTAAGAATTACAGTGTGTCAAATAACCAGAGAACTCCCATGCAGTAGTAGATTAGGAATTGGTGCTGTATTACTTCGACACCTTATCTAGGCAGGACAACACAACATTATCAACCACATAGTTTGCTATGCCAGCCAAAAAAATACAAAAAAAAAAACAAAAACAAAAACAGTAAAACAAACCAAAAAAAAAAGGTAGGAGTGCCGTGTCTCACCAACAGGGGGAGACAAACACCACAGCCCCGCACCCACGCGGAAATGCATTTACTTTACATTTCATAAAAGGCGCTTTTTTTTGTCACCGACAGCTAAATGCAACTGAAATTGGCCCCTTTATTTTACAATATTAGCAACACTTCTAACTTCAACGTTGATCACTTCGCCTCATTTTTTTTGAGTTATAAGAGGCCTTCGTTTAGCTATTCATAAAGCATTCGTTTTCTAACAATTATACATCAGAAGATGTTGTTTCGATTTTGACAGCCGCGTTTTTTACTGCAGTACATTATGAAAAATAGTACCAAAAAACTTGACACTAGAAACTTGGCTTAAAACAATACTGTCGTTCATGCACTTTCCCCGCACTATCAAACAACGCCCCAACACACACACACACACGCAAACGACATCAAAACAATGGCAGAATATTTTAAGACCCACGCAAAGTCCTCCACGCTCAGAGGCAGCAAGGTTTTCCACGTTTGTCTGTCACATGTTCACAGTTACGATGAAGTTACTCAAACACCTGAGTAACATCAAATGACGTTTGACCACAAACAAAAAAGTCCATAGAACCCAACAGGGAAGTCAAGGATTTCATCTTGTGTTACCTTTTTTTTTTTTTGTAACAAAGATTTTTAAATACATCTCAACAAATAGTGATTTAAATTCACAACTGTGTCCTTTAGAATGTGATATCAGCATATCTGCAGTCATTTTTATCACGAGGGTAAAGCCACTGTTTATTCGTGTCAATGGAATACAGCACAATTTTGATATATTCAAGATTCCTTCATTGTGCTAGATATAAATGTGTCGTATTAACAAAAGGCCAGAAAAGAAGGAGGATGTTAAAACGTTATCTCCGCAATAACACGTTTGCCAAATATATTATAAAACTCATGCGAGTTGGGCTACGAGCAGTCATTGTCTTCTGGCAAACCATTACATAATTTCTTATTTTAACGTTGAAGTAAATTTAGATGCAATACACAAAAAAAAGAGATTCCACTGACCTGCTAGTTATTGGCAGACAACATAAAGTGAAAACACCTTCTACGCTAAATCAGTTTGTTCCGAAATACAACGCCATCACGTCGAACTAATTTCCGGTTGAAACAATTTGTTTTTATGCAAGGCCCTGCAAGGCTAAAGAACAAACTTAAAACCTCCCAAAGAATAATAAAATATGATGTATGTTCAAATACATAACAGGACATAAAAAGTCACAGACCAAAAATGACCTCCAAATTTTCTGAATCATGGACCAGAATTTTCCTCAGTTCATTTTATTTCCGGGAGTATTTGACTTTTGAAGTATTTCATTTTAATGAATACTCCCATGAAACAGTATTTATTCATTTATACTTGCGAGACACATTTTATAGATGTGTTAGAATTTATAATATAACAACCACCTAGCAAAAATGTTCTTGCCATTTTGCTCAACCCTTTCAGGGACAGCGGTAACTACAGCGGACAGCTTATCATGTTATCAGGTTACAGGGTGCATGAAAGGCTTAAATTCAAAATTTCAACCATTATTCTAGTGTTTGCTTAATTTCGCCTACCTAATCGAAAGTATTTTTTCATCATGTTAACCTCTTAAAGTCCTTCTAATCAAACGGCAGGACAGTACTTGGAGGTATTTGTAATTTAATTCATAAATATTTTCATGATGTCTATCGGCTATAAATGCAGTTCAGGTTGTATTTTACCAAAGGCAAATTATTTCGTATTTTTCTATGAATCAGGATTAAGTAAATCCCAGCGCAATTTTTTTTTTTTTAAATAAAAGTGTTCAGTAACAATGGTGTCATCATGCTTAAACCCTTTCAGGGACAACGGTTACTACAGTGGACAGTTTATCATGTTACCAGGTTACAGGTTGTGTGAAAGGGTTGAATTGTAATCCAAGGACTAGTTTTATTGGCGGCTAAATCTTCAAGTAGTTCCTCACCGTAATCTCCTAATCTAAGAATTGACTCCGGCATTTTTAAGACAAGTTCACAGTTCACGTTCTATCGCTCAACACGGCATTCATTCAAGCAAGCAGGACTACGAAAGACGGGAACGTAGCTGTGTCAGACGAGGAATAGAAACCTTTGTTATAGCCCTCATGGGAACTCGGTGTGGTTCTATGGATACAAAGTACTGCAGGTCAATGTATTTTGACCTTATTCAGTAATGAGAACACAATCAAGAGAAATATCGGTCCTGTGACCAATATCGCTTTGAAAAAAAAAACATCAATAGAAAGAAAGCAATCTTAGCAGTGCACACCCACTCGAGCTAGTTTCCTCTCCTCGTCATCCTACAGATGTAGTGGTTCTTGTTTAATGACTTGCAGTTGACATGTTTTTTTTTTTTTCACGATCGTCTTCTCAGAATATGGTGCACCTCTTTCCCCTCTTCTTCACAGGCGGGGGGCAGAGCACGGCTCGGATGGCCTCGTCGAACACTGTCTTCAGACCTCGCTGGGTCAGCGCAGAACACTCGAGGTACTTTACAGCTCCTGAGGACCAGGAAAAGACCATGATCAGGGGACATGTTTCCCCCCTCAAAAAGATATTGTTTCCCGGGCCCACCAAAGTCCGTCAGCCTGTCAAAGGTGGTAGCGTCTCTCGGCTTGAAGCTCGTCAACAGCAAACATCAAAGTATCCTTAAGCGAGTTACTCGACTGAACTGATCTGAAGTACAGTGGTACCTCTTACTTACAAAATTAATTGGTTCTGGAAGAAATTTCGTAACTTGAAAATTTTGTAGAGACGCGTTTTCCTTGTAAATGCCCTAATTTGTTCCAACTGTTTATTAATTCAATTTGCTAGTAATCAGCAGAACATGGGTTAATTTCTCCCCGCCAAAAAAGCCTATTGTGAAAACAAGCTAGATGTGAAAAGATATACTCTATGTACAACAGTAACTTTTTATGACTAGTAGTTTTTGCTTTGGATGCCTCAATCATCTGAACAGTCTATAAAATGGCAATAACAACAATGAAAATGTGCTTTTGATGGCAAAATACAATTACAAATGCTCACCAGTGTAACAATTTTACATTTAACAAGTTTACAAACTGTTTGCACATTATTTAGTAGCAGTAGTATTTAGTCGTGTGTGTGTGTGTGTGTGTGTGTGTGTGTGTGTGTGTGTGTGTGTGTGTGTGTGTGTGTGTGTGTGTGCGT
>NW_017806029.1:254950-255308 GCF_001891065.2 Hippocampus comes
GCTGTGTGAGCTCACCGTGCCACGCACTTGTGTGTGGTTATGTGTGCCCGTGTACGTATGTATGTATGTATGTATGTATGTATGTATGTATGTATGTATGTATGTATGTATGTCTATTACACGATTGCTTCTCATTCTAAAATGAAATAATCTTTTCTATCTTTTGTGAGGCTCTTTGTAGTCAAACACTTTGATCGATCATGAGCTGCTTGTCACAGTCCAGCTGTGCCATGTTCAGAGCGTCCACATTGATTTTATACACGGTGATCTCATCCAACAGACACCCAGTACTGACATCTGCTGTCCATAGTTAGCGTTTTGGTTATCTTTTCTTTTTTTTTTTTTTTTTTTTTTACTT
>NW_017806029.1:258442-265931 GCF_001891065.2 Hippocampus comes
TTTTTTTTTTTTTGTAACAAAGATTTTAAATACATCTCAACAAATAGTGATTTAAATTCACAACTGTGTCCTTTAGAATGTGATATCAGCATATCTGCAGTCATTTTTATCACGAGGGTAAAGCCACTGTTTATTCGTGTCAATGGAATACAGCACAATTTTGATATATTCAAGATTCCTTCATTGTGCTAGATATAAATGTGTCGTATTAACAAAAGGCCAGAAAAGAAGGAGGATGTTAAAACGTTATCTCCGCAATAACACGTTTGCCAAATATATTATAAAACTCATGCGAGTTGGGCTACGAGCAGTCATTGTCTTCTGGCAAACCATTACATAATTTCTTATTTTAACGTTGAAGTAAATTTAGATGCAATACACAAAAAAAAAAGAGATTCCACTGACCTGCTAGTTATTGGCAGACAACATAAAGTGAAAACACCTTCTACGCTAAATCAGTTTGTTCCGAAATACAACGCCATCACGTCGAACTAATTTCCGGTTGAAACAATTTGTTTTTATGCAAGGCCCTGCAAGGCTAAAGAACAAACTTAAAACCTCCCAAAGAATAATAAAATATGATGTATGTTCAAATACATAACAGGACATAAAAAGTCACAGACCAAAAATGACCTCCAAATTTTCTGAATCATGGACCAGAATTTTCCTCAGTTCATTTTATTTCCGGGAGTATTTGACTTTTGAAGTATTTCATTTTAATGAATACTCCCATGAAACATTATTTATTCATTTATACTTGCGAGACACATTTTATAGATGTGTTAGAATTTATAATATAACAACCACCTAGCAAAAATGTTCTTGCCATTTTGCTCAACCCTTTCAGGGACAGCGGTAACTACAGCGGACAGCTTATCATGTTATCAGGTTACAGGGTGCATGAAAGGCTTAAATTCAAAATTTCAACCATTATTCTAGTGTTTGCTTAATTTCGCCTACCTAATCGAAAGTATTTTTTCATCATGTTAACCTCTTAAAGTCCTTCTAATCAAACGGCAGGACAGTACTTGGAGGTATTTGTAATTTAATTCATAAATATTTTCATGATGTCTATCGGCTATAAATGCAGTTCAGGTTGTATTTTACCAAAGGCAAATTATTTCGTATTTTTCTATGAATCAGGATTAAGTAAATCCCAGCGCAATTTTTTTTTTTTTAAATAAAAGTGTTCAGTAACAATGGTGTCATCATGCTTAAACCCTTTCAGGGACAACGGTTACTACAGTGGACAGTTTATCATGTTACCAGGTTACAGGTTGTGTGAAAGGGTTGAATTGTAATCCAAGGACTAGTTTTATTGGCGGCTAAATCTTCAAGTAGTTCCTCACCGTAATCTCCTAATCTAAGAATTGACTCCGGCATTTTTAAGACAAGTTCACAGTTCACGTTCTATCGCTCAACACGGCATTCATTCAAGCAAGCAGGACTACGAAAGACGGGAACGTAGCTGTGTCAGACGAGGAATAGAAACCTTTGTTATAGCCCTCATGGGAACTCGGTGTGGTTCTATGGATACAAAGTACTGCAGGTCAATGTATTTTGACCTTATTCAGTAATGAGAACACAATCAAGAGAAATATCGGTCCTGTGACCAATATCGCTTTGAAAAAAAAAACATCAATAGAAAGAAAGCAATCTTAGCAGTGCACACCCACTCGAGCTAGTTTCCTCTCCTCGTCATCCTACAGATGTAGTGGTTCTTGTTTAATGACTTGCAGTTGACATGTTTTTTTTTTTTTTACGATTGTCTTCTCAAAATATGGTGCACCCCTCTTCTTCACAGGCGGGGGGCAGAGCACGGCTCGGATGGCCTCGTCGAACACTGTCTTCAGACCTCGCTGGGTCAGCGCAGAACACTCGAGGTACTTTACAGCTCCTGAGGACCAGGAAAAGACCATGATCAGGGGACATGTTTCCCCCCTCAAAAAGATATTGTTTCCCGGGCCCACCAAAGTCCGTCAGCCTGTCAAAGGTGGTAGCGTCTCTCGGCTTCAAGCTCGTCAACAGCAAACATCAAAGTATCCTTAAGCGAGTTACTCGACTGAACTGATCTGAAGTACAGTGGTACCTCTTACTTACAAAATTAATTGGTTCTGGAAGAAATTTCGTAACTTGAAAATTTTGTAGAGACGCGTTTTCCTTGTAAATGCCCTAATTTGTTCCAACTGTTTATTAATTCAATTTGCTAGTAATCAGCAGAACATGGGTTAATTTCTCCCCGCCAAAAAAGCCTATTGTGAAAACAAGCTAGATGTGAAAAGATATACTCTATGTACAACAGTAACTTTTTATGACTAGTAGTTTTTGCTTTGGATGCCTCAATCATCTGAACAGTCTATAAAATGGCAATAACAACAATGAAAATGTGCTTTTGATGGCAAAATACAATTACAAATGCTCACCAGTGTAACAATTTTACATTTAACAAGTTTACAAACTGTTTGCACATTATTTAGTAGCAGTAGTATTTAGTCGTGTGTGTGTGTGTGTGTGTGTGTGTGTGTGTGTGTGTGTGTGTGTGTGTGTGTGCCTGTGTGAGCGCACCGTGCCACGCACTTGTGTGTGGTTATGTGTGCCCGTGTACGTATGTATGTATGTATGTATGTATGTATGTATGTATGTATGTATGTATGTATGTATGTCTATTACACGATTGCTTCTCATTCTAAAATGAAATAATCTTTTCTATCTTTTGTGAGGCTCTTTGTAGTCAAACACTTTGATCGATCATGAGCTGCTTGTCACAGTCCAGCTGTGCCATGTTCAGAGCGTCCACATTGATTTTATACACGGTGATCTCATCCAACAGACACCCAGTACTGACATCTGCTGTCCATAGTTAGCGTTTTGGTTATCTTTTCTTTTTTTTTTTTTTTTTTTTTTTAACTTTACCAGCTTAATGATCAAACCCAAGTTGGCCAATACTTTTCTCTGCCAAAAAAAAAAAAAAACATAACAAAACATATTGACATATTGACAATAACTGCCATCGCTGGGGCTGCTTGTTAGGGTTCCCCTTGACATTTCATGTCAACGCCAAAAAGTGAAGCAATAAGACATGTTTTATTTACACTCTGGGAAATCAAAAATCCTGAATATTACCTTCAGGAACAGCTAATCTGAACTACTTCAATGAACTCGTACTACCTTGAGCAAAGTGCATGCACGACCACAACAAAGAGACGTCATCAATGGAGCGCTAATATCTCAATTCACAACTGTTGCCAGCCTGTCTTCACCGCTACTATGACTGCTGCCATATGATACAGTGACGGCATCATTAATTAGCTGTTTTTTTTTTTTTTTTTTTTTAGCATCCTTAATTAGCAACGGATCATGATTTCCGAATGACGTGTTGATGTTGGTGGTAACAGTATGTGATGACTACAAGAACTGAGCTCAGGCCAGCCTCCACTCGAGAAGACAAGTCAAGCCAGCTGCCATGCGCCAAGAGAGCCAACTTCAAAATAAAAGCTTACCAAGGCATTGCCGGTCATGTATTGTTTGTAGAGCTTTTATTTTTAAGATGGCTTTCGCAGCGTGTTGCCTTCCTGACAGTGTACACCAAAAATAAATGGTCCTTTAAATCATTCTATGTCATTCTGAGCAAAAATTAGGCCACAAATGTGCAAGATTTTTCATTAAAATTTGCCACGACCAAAAAATACTGAACGCTAATTGGTGTATTGCTGTTTGTTTGAGTAACGTAAAGGGAAATAATTGGTAGGGGCAACATTTCCTTCAATGGCAATGCGTGGACTTTGAAAATAAGATAACATATTTCTCAACTGATTTTCACGAGCTTGACTGTTTTGTCAAAGCCATATCATGTGCTATCAAAATATACCATTTGGAAAAAAAAAGTTCTCTTGTAGTATTTGTATGGTTGCGATAATCATTGGAATATTCATCATTGTGACTCTTTTTGTTGTGGCGGGTCACATTTGCATTAGAATTACTGAAATGCTGGAAAAACATCAAATGAAATGCACCGCCCTTGACATTTGGAACACATGATCTTACCAATCTCTCTTGCCATGGCCAAACCCTGTGGGTAGGTGATGGGGGAGAGCTTCTTGTCCCGCAGCCTCTCAATGGTATCCTTGTCATCTCGCAAGTCTAGTTTGGTGCCCACAAGGATAATGGGCGTGTTGGGGCAATGATGTCTCACTTCAGGGTACCACTGAAGCGCCACACATACAAGACACACAAATCCAAGGACACACAGACACATGCACACATCCGCACAAATGCATGTACCAAGTTGGTGACAGGAGAGAAAGAGAATAGTTAGTTTGATACAAAGGCCGAGCGTTGCACGCCTTTCCGTGACTATGACAACATTACTAACGGATCAATCTGGAATGCAAGCATGTATGAGCACAGAATATCCCCAGGCAACCTATCCACGCTACACTGTGAGCTTTGACCCTCAGAAAAAGTGTGATTTCATACGAAAGTATCTCATGATACTCAGCAGACGAAACCACAGAGGGCCGGCGCGCTCACTCTGCAGAGTGTTTAAACTCATTCAGACCTCATTTTGCAACCTTTTTTTTATGGCCCAGAGGGTACAAATCCAGTAGATTGTAAAACGAGGTCTGGATGAGTAGTGGGCAGTGTACTAAGCCAGGTGGAGCCAAAGATGTGCCTCGTTGTGGTCAGACTCGGCGTGGTGGGAGTAAAAAGGAAAGGGAGGGAGTTCGGGCGATCAGTCAGCGTACTGACCTTAGCTCGGACGTTCTCAAAGGAAGCCGGACTGACCAGGGAGAAGCATATCAAGAACACATCCTGGGAGAGAACCAAAGACATGACTAGTTGAGAGCAAGATATGTTTGTGCGAGACTGCGTGTGTTTTTATTGGAAGTACACCGTTTATTTAACTTTAACGTGCAATTTCTTTTGGCTGTCGTATTTTCCGCACTATAAAGTGCTTCGGAGTATAAGGCGCACCTTCAATGAATGGTCTATTTTAAAACTGTGTTCATCTATCGGGCGCGCCGCATTTTAAGGCGCATAGAATAGAAGCTACAATAGTGGCTGAGGTTGCTTTATGCGTTCACTAGATGGAGCTACGCTAAAGGAAATACAATATAATAAAACACCGCTTTATTTATGTAGAGCACTGGCTGCGGTTGCCTTGTGCATCCACTAGATGGAGCTACACTAAAGGGAATACAATACAATACAGCTTTATTGAAGTAGAGCTTTCACAACCGCTGCAGCTTTAGCAAAGCGCTTTACAGAACATTTAAAATACTACGTCTAAGAAATCAGAACACTGATCCATATAGAAGCCGCATCGGATTATAAGGTGCACTGTCGGCTTTTGAGAAAATCTAATGCTTTTAGGGGCGTATTAGAGTGCAGAAAATAGGGTATTTTATTTTCATTTTCTTATGCTGAAGCGCCGTGTAAATTTTTAAGCCGCACTTAATGTTACACCGCCTACAATAAGATGACATTTTCAAATATCTTTCTCAGTTTTGTTGAACACTGAAGGCCTTTTCACACTGCACGTAGCAGCACGCCATCAACGAACCCATTTATTGTGTATGTGGTGGGATAGGGGGGGCGGGCGGCACTATGGAATGCAGTGTTGCTGGCGCAGCATAGCTGAAGCACGTTTGCTGCAACGGCGAGGCGCCTGGAATCAAAAATTGTTCTATCCAAGTGCTGCAACAGAATGCTATCATAAACCCTTCAATTATCGGTGGTTCGGTGATACCATCCATTCATCCATCCATCAGTATGTGATTTAAAAAAGAAAACAGCTTCTGATCTTATGCCACTCAAATAGGAAAACATTTACATCCTAGAAAACTATTTGAGTGAATTTAATTATTTTTCACATATTTTGAAATGTTACATAACTACCGATATTTATTTACGAACACACAATGAGTTGATGTAAAGCTTTTTAACCCTTTCAGGGACAGCGGTTACTACAGTCTCGGTGATACCATCCATTCATCCATGCATCAGTATGTGATTTAAAAAAGAACAATGTTTCTGATCTTATGCCACTCAAATAGGAAAATATTTACGTTCTAGAAATCGATTTGAGTGAATTTAATTATTTTTCACATATTTTGAAATGTTACATAACTACCGATATTTATTTACGAACACACAATGAGTTGATGTAAAGCTTTTTAACCCTTTCAGGGACAGCGGTTACTACAGTGGACAGTTTATCATGTTATCAGGTTATGGGGTACAGGGATTATGAAAAATGGCTCCTTGTCCATTCACAAATATTTATCATCAAAAGAATTTGCCTTATTAATATATAACTGCTGACGTTTATTTACTAACACACAATGAGTTGATATAAAGCGTTTTAACCCTTTCAGGGACAGTGGTTAAAACAGTGGACAGTTTACCACCATGTTCTCAGGTTACGGGGTGCATAAAAAAAATATTTATCATCAAAAGAATTTGCCTTATTAATATAATTCATATTATTACTTTTACTTCACTCATTTTGATGTAGCCATGATATGATGAGGTGTACATTTGATCTATAAACTCGTGTTTGCATGTTCATGTATAGATTTCGTCAATGTATTCCGCAAAAATTTTTCAAGAGAAATATGATTGAGTTATTCAGGCTTCAAGGATAAAAATGCAAACCAACTCAAATCATACATTTGTATATTGTTTTTGTAGCCAGTCCCTCGCGGAAGCGAGTTGGATTCAACCTTGAATTTTCAGGAGCTGACCAGGTACAAAATTGGATTTTATTCCCAGCACGGAATTCTCGATGACTGAATCCTATCATTAGTTGATACCGTACGTGCATTTACTGGCCATGAAGCGGTACAAAGCCCAGATAAAAAAAATGTGTTGGTTGTGTCAGGAAGGGCGTTCAACATAAAAATTGTCCCATAGATTTCATGCAAGAGACTCCAAATAACATGAATGCATGTACAGACACGATATGCGTATTGTACCAAAGTACTCTTCTTCACTTCAATTCATCAGTTGAGCTACTCTCGCTGCACCAGCACCAAAACCCGAACAGACACCAAGTCGCCAATCTCCAGAACCTCGGATGCGAAGCCTGGATCTGCTACTGACAGGTTATTTTTTTTCGTCACACCTTTTAAGTGGAATCAAAGTTAACATGATACCAATGCCTTGTCCCTACAAACATCCTGAAGTGTAATGTTAGATTCATGAAAATTAAAAAAATATATACATATATATACACCGTAATTTCTGGACTATAGACCGCACCTGATTATAAGCCGCACCACTACATTTTTAAAGGAAAAAAAAATTTTGTACACACATAAGCCGCACCGCAAGTGCCCATATTGTAACATGAGATATTTACAAAGAAAGACGGTACATAGGCGGCCGTTAGAAAAGTCTTTATATAAGCCGCCTCATGAAATAAGCCGCAGAGTTGAAAGCGTGTGACAAAAGTCGCGGCTTATAGTCCGGAAATTACGGTCATTAC
>NW_017806029.1:268660-276126 GCF_001891065.2 Hippocampus comes
CACGCTGTGTGTGTGTGTGTGTGTGTGTGTGTGTGTGTGTGTGTGTGTGTGTGTGTGTGTGTGTGTATCTGATTGAAGGGAGGCGGAAACTCTCTTTCAGTGAATTCCACACAGACACTGGCCTACATTCATGTGGCCTGAGGGGCACAGTTGTCCTCTGATTTTACCCCCATCACAGCTCACGTGCACCCACATTCGTAATCACAGATAGAATTGGCCTCTCATCTATTCACACATAATTGCTGATGCATGGAAGAGTAGGACACAGTGCCCAAAGTTTTATTTAGGGGAGTTGAACTTGTTTGAAATCATTTATAATGGCTGAAAATTTGGATGAGCGAGCTTAAAATGTCTATTTTGTCAGTCACATTTTGGGGAAAAAAAAATGCACTTTTATTTTCATGAATTACTCATTCAATAACTTTTTGCTCGTAATTGTCGCGTCTGGGCTGTGGTCGACCCTTTCGCCTCTTTTGCCGAGGAAATTTCCTTTCCTATGGTATCCGAGCAAGAAACCCCAGAAGTACTCGGAGGATACGATCATGCAAATACGACAGGTACCCGGATGCAACCTTGAAACTACCTTTAGGATAGGTTACAGTACAGTACTCCTGACCAAACTTTACGAAAGGATTCTACCCACAATTCTTCATGGGAGCAACATTTAAAGCAACAGTACACAGATATTGACGGGAAGACGCTCGAGTTTCACGGTCAAGACTTTAAAAAAAAATAATTTAAACCCCCACTAATTAAACTCTTTCATTCCACAAGACGTACTTGTACGTCTTTTTAAAATTAGGCCCCGCCTACCAAGGACGTACATGTACGTCTAAGTCTTTTTTTTTTGCGTCATAGAGAGGAGGAGGGTCTGATGCAATCTGTGAATGAGAATAAGCCGTTTGCATTGTAACTCATGTAAAAAAATGACAATGGTAGGTGGCAGTGGTGCCTCCCGTGCTTGAAATGCATGCTTTTACAAAAAGCTCTTTTTCTCTGTTTTTTGCCCAGGAATTGCCATTTTCATGAAACTTAGCCATTTTGTAATGCTGATTGCTGAAGAATGGAAAAAGATAGAAACAATTTTTTTTTCTGCTGAAAGAAGAGAGTCCAAACTTTATTTTGGTAGGATTCATGTTTATATAGCATTTGAACCAAATATGCTGTGGGCCTTGCAAGATCAGTCAAAATCCAGTAAAACACTGGGATTGAGGGGGTTGCTCCAGTGAAAATGGGTGGGATTGAATGAGTTAAAATAGACATAATAGACATAAAAATTGTTCTTTTTGTCACAAGTGGATAAGCCAATGAGGCCAAGAAATATACGCTCAAAGTAAAAGGAAGAGACGTCGGCAGTACTCGCTGTCGCGTGATGATGTCAGGATAAGTGGAGTCGAAATCATTTTAAAACAGTGCTGTCCTGTCTTGTTGGAAAGGTATAACCTTGTCATCTCTCCTTGACCTGATGATGCAAAGGTGAAAGTGCCATAAAGGTTAGGATTCCTCCGGGGCTGCGTGTGAATCGGTGGTGACTCGAATAGAAAAGCAAATTAACCGTTTAGTCATTCACTGCCAGTTATTTAAAAGCATTTTGACATTTTCATGATCCACAGGATATTGTGGTCAATTATTATGTATACAGTGCCAGTCAAAAGTTTGGAAAAACAAATAATTCAGTGTTTTTTTTTTCAATTCTACAAACATTTCCTGAATTGTAAATTAATACTTACGTCATCGACGTTATGAACAAAAACCGCAAGATTTATTTGGTAAACATAAAAATGTTTCTCAAAACGGCATATGTTTTATAATGTTGATTCTTCAAAGTAGGAACCGTCCAGATAATAACTGTGCGCATCTTGGTATTTTCAGCTTTATGATGTGATGCCTTATGACCTGGAATGAGTTTCAGCTCACAGCGGTGCATTATCAAGAGTTAATAGCTTGACTTTCTTGACCTCTCATTTATGTACTTCTATCTCGTGTACCTCAGCGATCATCAAGCTGGGGCCTGTGTGTAGCCCCCAAACACCACATAAGTAGCCCCTGCTAATTGGAAAATGTAAACACTGAGAGGGATTTATGGAAATAAAGTGGTGCACATATTTATCTGTTTTCCAATTATTAACATCATCAGTGTCTTCACATCAATGAATAAGCTTAATTGTGAATAACATATCAAGGACATCTGAGCAAAATTGTTTTTTTCAGAAGTGTGTATCAAACTGGTAGCCTCTCACATTAATCAATAACCACGAAGAATCTCTTTTTCAAAAAGACCGGTCGGGGTCACCAGCCTTTTGCTCATTTTTGCGCCTTACTTCCACCGAGGCTCTGTTCCCCTCATTTTTGTTTCCCTCTTCCTGTGTTTTATTTCTGCAGCCTTTCATCATAGCATTCCATTTAGTTTTTACTTTTCCTGCATTTCTTGTTTTAGTTATCGCGGTGGCAGTTCGCCATTGTTGTTTCTTGTGGCCATTGAGTTGTTCTATTGTATCTCACACACTTGCATAACTTTGGTTTGAGTTAAAAGAGGATGCTGCTGTTCCAATCTTCTTCCGCCTGTGTAGTAATCCATTCTTCATTCCAATCATGTCAGTAATTTTAGGGCTCAATTTTTGTAACAGTAATTTTAAATAAGACTATTCTAAAAGGTACAATGTGTAGTACTATCTATTGGTGAAATAATAGAATGCAACCACGTAACCTCGTTTGCTACATTTTGCAACATGCGCACTACGGTACCTCAGAGAGACCTCAATTTCTAAATTTTATTCCAAATGTATGGCACTAAAAAGTTAAATACAACTGAAATGTACTCAGGCAGTGACACACATTAGTATAGGGAGCCCATGTCCTGAAAACCTGGACTCACCCCCACTCACCCATTTTTAATATGCTTATATTTATCTTTTAAATTTATTTATATACTTTTGTCTTCTACTTTTCCCCCCTTCATAATTTTGCTGCTGTAAATTGGGAATTTCTCCATTGTGAGGCAAATAAAGGTTTTCTTATCTTACCTTATCTTATGTACCACACATTCAGAATCACCGACTACATTTACAGTCAATAATCCTTTCAAAGCTGTTGTACAAGGCCATTTAAACACCTGCAAAAACTCAAATGTGCTCACATTGTGTTTAAAAAAACATGAATCAGACACCTGGGTTGGTCATTCCTTTTGTAACCCAAATATTTGGTCATTTAATGCGTATCAGAGTAAACCCATTCAAGGAACATTAATTTGTGTTCCTGATCTTTTGAGTACAGGAACTACTGTAGGTAGCTAGCTAGCTACCTTTGCTAGCTACCTAAAGTTAGGTTGCTAACTAATGATAGCTAGCTTGATCGGGAAATTAGCTTTCCTTTCCTCATGATTTTTTTCAAACATTTCCACATGATTGGTGTTTGTTATGAGTGAAGGTATCAATAAAAACGCCCCCCCCCCCACACACACACAGTTTTTTGGGATGACTATGATATGACGTTAACTGAAAAAAAAAACATTTTCTGTAATTCCTGATGACAAGTTTAGCTGATGATTTTGATAATATGCAGGGATGGGGCTACACTGGGGCTGAGGGGATATGAACCCCATTAAAAATCTGTGTAGACCCAGTAAGCCCCTCCAGCATTTTATTTGATATCCTAAAATGTATTTATAAATGATCTTCTCAGCCACCTTATGTATTTGTCTAGTCCCCCTTTTCAGCTATTGTAAAAGCGCTATATAAACAACGATTTATTGTATTGTATTAGCCCCGGGAGAGAAACAATCCAGGAACCTTCCTTGGTATTGTGATGTTTAATTCATAAAGCTGTGGGTGCTTTGCAATGTGAATGAGTGAAGTATTTCCTGACAACAAATTGCGGGCATAGGGCTAGCCCGCTATCTCCATATGGTAACGGCTTACGTGTTTCTCTGCACATTGTTATTTAAAATTAAGACCTTCGCCAGTGTACATAACAAAAGAGTCATCATTATCCATGTCATTAACATTTGTCAACTGTGGGCCTGTCAAGCCCTTTGAGACTTTTCTGTGAATAAGGCCTATAAAAAATAAATTTGACTTGACTTAACCTTCCCGTTGACTCACTTTAGAAACCGACCACTTCAAGACCAAAACGTATCCAGTGTCATTTACTTGGTGGCCCACAAGAAATATACGTGGGATGTGCAATGGCGGTCTACTTAACTCCAAGAAAGCTTATTTGGCCAACTAGTTTGAGAGCGGGCAATTTTGTGGGAGGGAACTGTAATGGATTAGAGTTAAATGTTTTTGCACCCTGAATATGCAGCACGGTACTGTAATATATATTATATACTATATATTATACAGGGTTGTATTTTACTTTGTCGTACTGAGGGGTGTTTGTATGCAGTGGAAATGGCTTAGGCAAACTAAATTAATGTATTCTGTTCACAGGACAGTGAATAAGATGCTCTGCATTGAGGTCCACTTAACACAGTGACACATCCACCCCGGGATCATTAAACAAGACTGACCCACTTGGCCACTCCCTGCCTGTAAACGTCCATATGCTCCCAAACAATACATCTTCAAGTGTACAACGGAGGATTTCTTTCAAACAAGTGCACTAACTACGTGTCATCACTTACAGCGATTTTGCAGACTTAAAAAACAGTAACTGGAGCTTGTCTGTCGTTGCCTCGCTTAATCATGACGATCGCTTCACAGTGGCTTCAATCGACAAGTGTTATATCGATAGTACCATGGGAATGACGAAGATGCATGCATGCAACTGAATGAAAAAAAATTAGGGCAGCGGGGCCTGCTTGTTTGTTAACAGGACAACACATTCCTAAGCGCGCATCAGCACTTCAGCCTGCCTCCAGTGGCCTACAAGGCGTGTAGGTGGTCCGCATAGTATCCCGCCGCATTTTAGCCGAATAACCTTACGATACTCTTAAGAGCCACCATTAAGGTACGAAATAGAACCAAGAAGCACAACAACAAAAATGTAACGAGCATCAGGGGTAGAGTGCACAAAAATAGGGCGATCGACAGATCAGCGAGCCCCAGCCCCTTTTTTTTACATAGCATCCTCCGTGGACACATCACGGGAGAGAGAATCTTGACAAGCGTAATTTTTTTTTTTCTTACCCGTCGCCGACTACCACGCATTTGATAGCTTGCATTTGTACACGAACTAAGGGCTTCCGGGGAGCCGGCGCTGGTCGTTTAATAGATCCGACAGGGTGCACTTTGGACTCGGATGAGAGCAGTGAGCCAGTCTGCTCCGCGGAGGCGCTGCAGTGAAAGGGGAGACGACGAGTGCTCCCGAGCAGGTCCGGAAAGTACCGAACAACTGTTTCGAAGGGGAAAGGCCGTTACCGTTGCAGCGCACAAGAAAATTACCTCCACCTACTTCCGGTTTTTCCTAGCGTGTCGCAAGTATATATTTTTTGGTCTATATATTAATTAAGTACTTACTTACAGTGATACAATTGATACATATATTTTATTTTCTAAGACTGTCAACATTTGTTAACCCTTTCTGTAACAAATCAATGCCTCTTCACCCTTGAAAAACTGTAGTGAAGTTGTCAGGTAGCTAACAATTAAAAGGCATGCTATTACATGTATTATTATCGCCTAAAGTTAGCACATCTTGGGCTGTAAAAACAAAACAAAACAAACGTTGCGCCAGCTATAAATACGTTACAAGCCCTGGAAGTGGCATTTTGACAGGCAAATCCGGATATACAAACCATTGAACAAAAAGACGGCTTGTGACTTATCTTGACAGCAAAAATCTTTGGTAATAGAAACAAGTGACCTCATGCATCTTCAGCCCCATGCCACAGACGAGTGAACACACTGAATGCTAACCCAAAGCTGGAGACAGCAGAACAGGCCAGGCTATCCATTAAATAATACAAACATGATTCGTTTATGAAATTACATTTTATTGATTTAGAATCTATGAAATAATACCTTAAATCAAAATAGTATCAAACCATTACACCAGTACAAGCATCCTTGCCGGCATGAGAACTGCATTTTGATTTGACAGACATAATAAAAAGGCTTCAACTGTAGCACTCCAAACTGAAGTGGTGTAAAAGTTGTTAAAACAGAATACAGTCTAGAAACAGTGTTGAAGGATTTTATACCTCACTTTTGAAAACGTCCCATAAACATGTTCATCTTTCTAAAATAGTTCTCCGGTTCTTGTCGTCTTATGGAAGCAAACTGAAAAAGTTCCAATGGTGTAAAATATAATCACATCCTGAAAAACGATTTATTTTTAATACATCACATGTCGTCTTCTCATGTGACTTTCAGAAAAGCAACGTGTTTTCATTTTAAAATAGTACAAAAGATAAACAGTGAGTCCCTACTTCCGGTTTTTCCTAGAGTGTCGCAAGTATATATTTTGTGGTCTATATATTAATTAAGTACTGACTTACAGTGATACCATTGATACATATATTTTATTTTCCAAAACTGTCAACATTTGTTAACCCTTTCTGTAACAAATCAATGCCTCTTCACCCTTGAAAAACTGTAGTGAAGTTGTCAGGTAGCTAACAATTAAAAGGCATGCTATTACATGTATTATTATCGCCTAAAGTTAGCACATCTTGGGCTGTAAAAACAAAACAAAACAAACGTTGCGCCAGCTATAAATACGTTACAAGCCCTGGAAGTGGCATTGTGACAGGCAAATCCGGATATACAAAGCATTGAACAAAAACACGGCTCCTGACTATTCAGAATTTACATTTTAATCAAATGACTGCATTTGCTTGATCTTGAACGTTCTTGTGCTTTTTGGGATGTCAGAGATTAAATATGATCACGTATTATTATTGCAATTGTTGAAGATTTATGTTACAGTGAATGAAAAAGGCTACCATATACAATCATGAAAAAGAAAGTAATCCAAGAAGCAAAGACTCTTCCAAGTTTCGGCCAATAGAAACTAGTTAATTTTTCAAATATAATCAATTGTGTGGATTGTCACGAAACTTCACCGTATGCTTGAAGTTAGAAAGAAGACCACAAGAGGCACCTTTAATCTCTCGCTCAAGGGCATTGATCTTCTCTTTCATTCCTCCTTGTGCGATCCTCTCGGCCTCCAAGTGTCCAATCTGCTCCTGTAGCTCCAACCTGACTCGACTCACCTCAGTCACCTTTTCTTGGTCCTTGCCGGAAAGTTCCTGCAAGTGTACAACACATTTAAGATGCTATTTTTTATGATTTCAAATTGATTTAGTGCTTTGGCTGTTGCCAGGCATGGCTTCCGGTTAATTTATGGTTTTGTTATCTCTTGGCTCTGGTTTGATTCTTGAACAAATTGTTGTTTTATTTCCCGGTGTCTTGTGTATGTGCCTTCCTTATTTGTTGAATGCAGTTTTGACAAATTCGCTAAATTTTGCAAATATTTGGATGACATGACAGTTTTGGTGAAGGAATTTTGCTCATCGTAGTACT
>NW_017806029.1:276184-304723 GCF_001891065.2 Hippocampus comes
TCCCAAACAATACATCTTCAAGTGTACAACGGAGGATTTCTTTCAAACAAGTGCACTAACTACGTGTCATCACTTACAGCGATTTTGCAGACTTAAAAAACAGTAACTGGAGCTTGTCTGTCGTTGCCTCGCTTAATCATGACGATCGCTTCACAGTGGCTTCAATCGACAAGTGTTATATCGATAGTACCATGGGAATGACGAAGATGCATGCATGCAACTGAATGAAAAAAAATTAGGGCAGCGGGGCCTGCTTGTTTGTTAACAGGACAACACATTCCTAAGCGCGCATCAGCACTTCAGCCTGCCTCCAGTGGCCTACAAGGCGTGTAGGTGGTCCGCATAGTATCCCGCCGCATTTTAGCCGAATAACCTTACGATACTCTTAAGAGCCACCATTAAGGTACGAAATAGAACCAAGAAGCACAACAACAAAAATGTAACGAGCATCAGGGGTAGAGTGCACAAAAATAGGGCGATCGACAGATCAGCGAGCCCCAGCCCCTTTTTTTTTACATAGCATCCTCCGTGGACACATCACGGGAGAGAGAATCTTGACAAGCGTAATTTTTTTTTCTTACCCGTCGCCGACTACCACGCATTTGATAGCTTGCATTTGTACACGAACTAAGGGCTTCCGGGGAGCCGGCGCTGGTCGTTTAATAGATCCGACAGGGTGCACTTAGGACTCGGATGAGAGCAGTGAGCCAGTCTGCTCCGCGGAGGCGCTGCAGTGAAAGGGGAGACGACGAGTGCTCCCGAGCGGGTCCGGAAAGTACCGAACAACTGTTTCGAAGGGGAAAGGCCGTTACCGTTGCAGCGCACAAGAAAATTACCTCCACCTACTTCCGGTTTTTCCTAGCGTGTCGCAAGTATATATTTTTTGGTCTATATATTAATTAAGTACTTACTTACAGTGATACAATTGATACATATATTTTATTTTCTAAGACTGTCAACATTTGTTAACCCTTTCTGTAACAAATCAATGCCTCTTCACCCTTGAAAAACTGTAGTGAAGTTGTCAGGTAGCTAACAATTAAAAGGCATGCTATTACATGTATTATTATCGCCTAAAGTTAGCACATCTTGGGCTGTAAAAACAAAACAAAACAAACGTTGCGCCAGCTATAAATACGTTACAAGCCCTGGAAGTGGCATTTTGACAGGCAAATCCGGATATACAAACCATTGAACAAAAAGACGGCTTGTGACTTATCTTGACAGCAAAAATCTTTGGTAATAGAAACAAGTGACCTCATGCATCTTCAGCCCCATGCCACAGACGAGTGAACACACTGAATGCTAACCCAAAGCTGGAGACAGCAGAACAGGCCAGGCTATCCATTAAATAATACAAACATGATTCGTTTATGAAATTACATTTTATTGATTTAGAATCTATGAAATAACACCTTAAATCAAAATAGTATCAAACCATTACACCAGTACAAGCATCCTTGCCGGCATGTGAACTGCATTTTGATTTGACAGACATAATAAAAAGGCTTCAACTGTAGCACTCCAAACTGAAGTGGTGTAAAAGTTGTTAAAACAGAATACAGTCTAGAAACAGTGTTGAAGGATTTTATACCTCACTTTTGAAAACGTCCCATAAACATGTTCATCTTTCTAAAATAGTTCTCCGGTTCTTGTCGTCTTATGGAAGCAAACTGAAAAAGTTCCAATGGTGTAAAATATAATCACATCCTGAAAAACGATTTATTCTTAATACATCACATGTCGTCTTCTCATGTAACTTTCAGAAAAGCATTCATTTTAAAATAGTACAAAAGATAAACAGTGAGTACCTACTTCCGGTTTTTCCTAGCGTGTCGCAAGTATATATTTTTTGGTCTATATATTAATTAAGTACTTACTTACAGTGATACAATTGATACATATATTTTATTTTCTAAGACTGTCAACATTTGTTAACCCTTTCTGTAACAAATCAATGCCTCTTCACCCTTGAAAAACTGTAGTGAAGTTGTCAGGTAGCTAACAATTAAAAGGCATGCTATTACATGTATTATTATCGCCTAAAGTTAGCACATCTTGGGCTGTAAAAACAAAACAAAACAAACGTTGCGCCAGCTATAAATACGTTACAAGCCCTGGAAGTGGCATTGTGACAGGCAAATCCGGATATACAAAGCATTGAACAAAAACACGGCTCCTGACTTATCTTGACAGCAAAGATCTTTGGTAATAGAAACAAGTGACCTCATGCATCTTCAGCCCCATGCCACAGACGAGTGAACACACTGAATGCTAACCCAAAGCTGGAGACAGCAGAACAGGCCAGGCTATCCATTAAATAATACAAACATAATTCGTTTATGAAATTACATTTTATTGATTTAGAATCTATGAAATAATACCTTAAATCAAAATAGTATCAAACCATTACACCAGTACAAGCATCCTTGCCGGCATGAGAACTGCATTTTGATTTGACAGACATAATTAAAAGGCTTCAACTGTAGCACTCCAAACTGAAGTGGTGTAAAAGTTGTTAAAACAGAATACAGTCTAGAAACAGTGTTGAAGGATTTTATACCTCACTTTTGATCTTTCTAAAATAGTTCTCTGGTTCTTGTCGTCTTATGGAAGCAAAATGAAAAAGTTCCAATGGTGTAAAATATAATCACATCCTGAAAAACGATTTATTTTTAATACATCACATGTCGTCTTCTCATGTAACTTTCAGAAAAGCATTCATTTTAAAATAGTACAAAAGATAAACAGTGAGTGGGGGTGAAAATTAAAACGAAAGGTGAAATGTTTTGAAGTAGCACCATTTCACAAGGTTTCTAAAGATGAAATACAAAACATTTAGCACTTGTCAATAGAGGCTCAGAATTTTAGTTTGAGGTCATCGAGTCATTTTTTGGAGCTGCTGTACTGTGCCAGAGGGGAGCCTTGGACATAAGTGAGGATGGCATTCTGTAGATATGTCGCTCTTTGGGCTTCATCGTCCCTCATCCTCTTGATCTCTGCCTCTTTAAGTCGGAGCTTCTCCAGCAGAGAAGACATCTCGCTGTCTTTGTCGAGCAGCGCCTCTCGGTGGTTACTACTCAGTACTGCAATGACCACAGTAAACCACAAAGAAAACATCTTTTAGAAACCGATCAATAACTACCTTTCAGACAGGATGAATTTTGAGTCTACGGCATTTATATGATTCAATTCAGAATTTACATTTTAATCAAATGACTGCATTTGCTTGATCTTGAACGTTCTTGTGCTTTTTGGGATGTCAGAGATTAAATATGATCACGTATTATTATTGCAATTGTTGAAGATTTATGTTACAGTGAATGAAAAAGGCTACCATATACAATCATGAAAAAGAAAGTAATCCAAGAAGCAAAGACTCTTCCAAGTTTCGGCCAATAGAAACTAGTTAATTTTTCAAATATAATCAATTGTGTGGATTGTCACGAAACTTCACCGTATGCTTGAAGTTAGAAAGAAGACCACAAGAGGCACCTTTAATCTCTCGCTCAAGGGCATTGATCTTCTCTTTCATTCCTCCTTGTGCGATCCTCTCGGCCTCCAAGTGTCCAATCTGCTCCTGTAGCTCCAACCTGACTCGACTCACCTCAGTCACCTTTTCTTGGTCCTTGCCGGAAAGTTCCTGCAAGTGTACAACACATTTAAGATGCTATTTTTTATGATTTCAAATTGATTTAGTGCTTTGGCTGTTGCCAGGCATGGCTTCCGGTTAATTTATGGTTTTGTTATCTCTTGGCTCTGGTTTGATTCTTGAACAAATTGTTGTTTTATTTCCCGGTGTCTTGTGTATGTGCCTTCCTTATTTGTTGAATGCAGTTTTGACAAATTCGCTAAATTTTGCAAATATTTGGATGACATGACAGTTTTGGTGAAGGAATTTTGCTCATCGTAGTACTACAGCGGTAGTGTAGTGGCCACTGGCTTGAAGTTTATGTCCCCCTGTTCCCGTTTCCAAATGACGCCGCAAATACGGTTTGAAAATGATTAACTATAGTTTTGAGGCATGCATTTTTTTGTGTCAAACAATTTTTGTGGTTGATACAACCACGCTGGTCAAATCTTTTCCCCAGGCCTAAGAGATATACTGTATATAAAAATGAAAGACGACTGACTGAAATGAAGCATTTTTTTTTCCTCAAATGGCAGCCGTTGTAACTTGAAAATTGCATGATACTCCACTGAAATTTGAATTTCCCCACTATAAGGTGCACCGAAAAGCATTCAATTTTCCCAAAACCCGACAGTGCGCCCTATAATCTGACGCGCCTTTTTCAGTGTTTGGTGTCACAGTCTCTTTAGGGTATATTCCCCATTGAGTTGTTTCCCTGTTAGTGTTCCGATGCCATCTAGTGGTGATTATTAGCAGGAACCAATTTTAACCTAAAAGGGTTCTGCCCAACACCAACTGACATGTGCATTCACCAACACACACTCAAACAGACAACTACTTTTGTGAGCTCTGCGCAACGAAGATAATACAAAAAGCATAGTTAACTACTGACTAAACGAAGGAAGAAGGAGACAAGCAAGACTTCTAAGTCGTCCTTCATGCTACATCATGAGGGAGCTACATAAGGATCAATATTCTGATTTCTTGGACGTAGTATTTTAATAGTTCTGTAAAGCGCTTTGTTACAGTTGTAGTAATTGTAATGGCGCTCCATGAATAAAGCTGTATTGCATTGTATTGTATTCCCTTTAGCATAGCTCCATGTAGTGGATGCATAGGGCAACCGCAGCCAGTCCTCGATAGATACCGTATTGGCCCGAATATAAGACAGTGTTTTTTGCATTGAAATAAGATGAAAAAGTGGGGGTCGTCTTATATTCGGGGTCTAGAGATTATACCCATTCACGACGCTAGATGGCGCCAGATATCATTGAAGGGAATGCTGAACTTGACTCCGCAGGCCAGTCATGAAGAATAAAAATAAAAATAGCGGTAGCACGAAGAAGAAAAATAAAAAATAGCGGTAAGAAAGAAAAGAGAAGACAATAATAGAAGAGATAACACAAAATGGAGAAACGTAGTGACAATCTGGAGAAAAGTTGGTCGAAGATCGGCCAGGTTAACTGGCAGCTGAGGAAAAGTTATGATGTAATTTACATTTCAAAAACCAGAAGCCATTCATTTACGAATGTGATTGCACTTTAGTTTACATATTTAAATGTTCAGATATTAAGATTTGAATGAGGCAAAATAACATGCTTTTTCTCTCAAATATATTGTTAGAATCATTTGTTTCATATGTACCGTAATTATTTTCTGTACAAAAATTGATTTGGTGTTCAAAACGTCTTTTTTCAAATTTGAGTCTTTAAAAAGAGGGGGTCGTCTTATAATCAGGGCCTCTTATATTCGGGCCAATACGGTAGATAGAAAGCTGGATTGTATTCCCTTGAACATAGCTCCATCTCATGGATGCATAGTGCAACAGCAGCCACTATTGGAGCTTCTACTCCATATGCTTTATAATCTGAAGCGCCTGGTAGTGCATAAAATCCGGTAGATTAATTGTTCAGCCTTAATGTACAATAATGATTCCCAGTGAGGATGTAGTTGTAATCTTGTATGTAGAACAGGCTGCCGGTGTCCATACCTGCTGGAGCTCCTCTATTCTGCGACGCAGGCAGTCTGTCTCAATGGTCTGTTGACTGTTCTTGGCCTGCTGCTCGGAGATTATCTGTTTCTGTTGGGAAAAGTGCAGCTGGACCTCCTGCAGGGAGGTACGCACTGAGCGAAGCTTCTCCTCCAATGATGACACGTGTTCCTGCTGCTCAAAATAAATAAATTAAAAAAAAAAAAAAAAAAACCAAGATTGGATGGAGGGAGGCAGAGTGGTAAAACAGAAAATGTTCTGTATTTTCTGTATTTTAACCCTTTCATGCACCAACGATAACCTGTAACCTGATAACATGATAAACTGTCCACTGTAGTAACCATTGTCGCTGAAAGGGTTAAAATACAGTAAATGGAAGGTCACTGACGTCCATAATGCATCTCAACATTTTTTTCTCGATAGTATACAGCCCTGTACAGTATCTCCAACTTAAAAAAATGTTAGAAAAAAAAAATGCAGTTTCAATGGGTGTCAGTCACAAGTTCCATTGACCTAATGACGATTTCCGATTCTTTGGATTTCTGCATTGCTTCCATGTGGCCCATTTGAGATCTCAAGCACAGTTTATATCAGTGCAGTCGGTACACACCCCAAAAAAAATCTCTTACCAAACCAGTTGAAAAAATGACGATGAATCCAGTGAGTTTTTGAAACCAACCTCTTCCTGGCGCGCTTGAACGCGAGCTTTGCTCAGTTCCTCCTCTGCCTGGGATCTCTCGGCCACACATGCTGCTTTCGCCTTACTCAAGTCCTTAAAAGGGAGGCAGGACACTGTTACATACGATTGGTATGTGATCATCAAGCAGTTCATATGCATAGTTATTTGCACCACACCTTACAATAAGAGTCCCTTTTCTATTTACAAAGGAAAATTAATTCTTGATAAATAGTGAATTCAAACTTCAAACCTCTTCAAGTTGAAGTCGTTGTCCCTCCAGTTTGTAGATGCGCTCCTGCAGGGCTTTCTCACTTTCATCTCGATGCCGATTTACATGTTCAACCTGGGCAGAGAGACACCTGTTATAGTTTCGACATATTTTAAAAATAAAATGGAAAGAACACAAGAGTTGTTAAACAATGACGAAATGTAACATAAGAGGAAGCTGTTGGGGAAAAAGGAAGATGTTTTCTTTTTTGTTTGTTTGGGTTTTTTTTTTTTTATATATCATTGGAATCAAACCAAAAAGATGGATAAAACCAGGGGCTTCAGACTATTAAAAAAAAAAAAATTTTTTTAGAAGTACAGTGGCCGCTTACCTGAAGTTTTAGGGATGCATGCTGGAGATAATGATTTTGGATTCCGCACCCGGATATTAGTTAAAAACAGTGTCAAACATAACCCAACAAAAATTGTCTTCTCCAGAGTTATCATATGCTATTTTTTTTTAATTACAGTTTAATTATACTGCGCCAAAATAATCGGTTTACACTTGTGTTATGTTTTCAGGTTTTAAGTCAAGATGTGGTAGATATAGAATCAGCAGCCTCCTTTATTTTGGGTACTTCTCGGTGAGGTGCAAGGTAGACAGTGTACATTTGGCCTATGGGTATGGATTTTGACAACCAATCACGCTTGTTGTTGACTTTATTATAGGGCGAAACGGTCTGCGATTTCTTTTCCTCAATTTTGCAACTGTGACTTCAAATAAATGCATTATTTTGGGAAATTGAAAGACTTTTTATGACATGACTTTACCCCCTCGAGTTTTGTTTTCTTTTGTGCTGTATTCTTGCTCACAAGATTTTCACAAGTTGTATCCAATTTTCTTGCGTCTATTTCAATTTATTTTGATTACATTTAGCTCTGAAAATGACCGCTGCTCGGGCCTTTTTTTTTACGGTGCGGCCACGTTGATCAGTACTACCGGGTGAATTCACTGTAAGGGTGAGGAACTACCTCTCTTTGTCGTAGATGATCCATGTCTTCCAGGCCTTGCTTGAACCTTCGCTTCTCGATTTCCAGGCGGTCTGTTGAGAGGGCAAGATAGAATCCATATTTCCAAAGGTTCTGTGTTGGAAATGACAGTCAAAGTGGTGCTATAAATGGTTCACTATCTGTTTACCTTCTGCCTGTGCTAGCTTGAGCTTCAGCTCAGCTGTGCTGTTGGTCAGTCCCTGCTTTAGCTCAAAAAGCTGCTGCTGCTGGGATTTGCATTTGCGCTCCATCTCCTCCGTCTGACACACACAAGAAAAAAAAAAATCTGAATTTAAGGGAATGCTCAAAATGGATGTGTGTCTTTACAGAATGAATCGCTGTACCTTATTTTTTAGTTGGACATTGGTGTCGATCAAGTTTTGGATGTCTCTGAGAAGCTTTCCTTCCCTGGAAGCACTGTCCTGAATGACCAGAAAACATCAAAACCATCCATTTCCGATCCGCTTATCCTCACAAGGGTCGCGGGGGGTGCTGGAGCCTATCCCAGCCGTTTTCGGGCAGTGGGTGGGGGACACCCTGAACCGGTTGCCAGCCAATCGCAGGGCACACAGACGAATAACCATCCACACTCACACCTAGGGACAATTCTGAGTGTTCAATCAGCCTGTCATGCATGTTTTTGGAATGTGGGAGGAAACCGGAATACCCGGAGAAAACCCACGCAGGCCCGGGTAGAACATGCAAACTCCACACAGGGAGGCCGGAGCTGGGATTGAACCCGGTACCTCTGCACTGTGAGGTCGACGCGCTAACCACTGGACCACCGGGCCAATATCAAAACCTTCAAATTAATTTTTTTTAAAAAAGTGTTGATACTACAGCGTAATACAGAGTGGAATACTGCGTTTCTCAGCTCCTATATTGTGCAAATATCTTTGGGCTCTGCTAGTTTTCCTGGTTTTAATGAGCTTGTGAAAAAAAAAAAAGCTGAGCAAAAAAATGTGGCCATCAATTTAATGAACAATTCTTCAGCTTTATTTCTCTGCCTGTTTTTTCATTCAATTTTTTAAAAAAGGAATGCCGCAAAGAGATACGCACTGGATCGTCATTCACAAGGGTCAAGATCTGTCATTCTACCTCGTGTGCTTTTTTCTTCTCTCGGCTCTGTGTCTCCATGAGTTGCTCTTTCTCAACCTTCAATCTTGCTATCAGCTCAGCCAGGCTGTGATTTTTCTGCTCCGAGAGTGCAAGGGCAGCCTCTGTCATCTGCAATCTGCACGCCAACATAGAATCATACGGTATTTGTGGCAGGTGATGCATTTTATCGCACCGCAATGCTGCAGGGCAGCGCATCCACAGTTAAGCATGCCCGATAACACCGATGGACTTTAAATTTGGAATGAAAGGAATTATTACTTGGCAGTGAGAGAATTTACAGCTGACTTCCTCTCATTTAACGCTTCCTGGAGTTGACCGATTTGTATGGAACTGGATCTAGTAAGTAAAACAAAGCAGAAATAGATTATGGCATGGATATAATATGTCATGGATTTTTAAATATTAAAATTGTTTTACAGATCACAGAACGTAACGCAAGTAATGAAAGTAAATGCAGTGTGTGTATGTTTCTTTGAATGCACGACGCCGTGATGTACTCGTGCCAGTGTCTGCAAAGCTACAAACGGTTATTGATACGTTCTCACCGGTTTGACTGTCCCATCTCCTCTCTTTGCCTGTCGATGGTCACCATCAAGTTTTGGAACTGAAAAATGTGGAGGAGCAAAATAATGAAAGAGGCTGAATATTTATTTAAACTTAAAAAAAAAAAAAAAAAAAAAAAAAAGACAGCAAACAGCAAAAAATAAGGAAGATACGCTTCTCAAAAACAATATATGATTAATGTTTTTTCTGACATTAGCAACTACTACTTTAGAGGCTAAAAACAAATCTTGCCCAAGATGAACAGTGCACACAAAAAGTCGACCTGCCACGCATGTTTTTGGAACGTGGGAGGAAACCGGAGTACCCGTAGAAAACCCACGCAGGCACGGGGAGAACATGCAAACTCCACACAGGAAGGCCGGAGCAGAACCCTGCACCTCTGCACTGTGAGGCCGACGCGCGAACCAGTCGTCCACCGGGCCGAGATAAATCATTAAAATAAATAAATAAACAAATGAAAATAATAATAATAACTTTACCATAAATGTGACCAATAACCTCTGCAATTCAATGAGAAGAAAAATAAAAGATCCCCTGATCTTGACTCTCAATGTAACAATGGTTCACTGTCTCAATCAAGTACTGTCAATATGACTTATATGAAAAATATTCTAACGTTCATAAAAGAAAATAAAAAACTATTTTAATATGAATAAATGAATAAAACGACTCTTATCACAATATTGGTTGAGTGCCTCAGCTACCTGACGTCCCTTTTCCTGCTTCAGGTTCTGAATCTCCTTGCTGAGGACCTGGGTTCTGCTGTGGCTTTCTCTCAAGGTGGATTGTCGATCCGTGTTGCGTCCCACAACATGCTCTGAAGGGGTTAGACAGCATAGGCATGAGTTCGAAGTGTCACTGAGGGGGACTGGTTGCTGGACCCTCTGGCACACTTGCATGATGACTGTGAGAGCCATCAGCAAAATTTGGTTAAATTATATATCTGGCTATTTGTTCACCATTGAATAATTTGAATTGAACAAGTGCAAGCTGTTTTGCTTGTATTTGACGTTTTGTTTTATTGCTATTTTACTTACTGCAAATTTATGATCGTAGAAAGGGTTCTGTCAGTCGTCATCTGTACCTGTGACGACTGGTACACAGGTACAGATGACGACTGACATAACCCTTTCTACGATGGAACTTTCCTGTATGACTGAGAGCCTACACAAGCATGCAATTTTATGAAGAATATTGAGGTATCTGGGCTCCATTAGTTGTCCTGCCTTTAGCCTGTTAAAGCTAGGGTAGCTGTCGGTGGGTGGTGTTTATGTAAGCAGCATTAGGAAGACTGGAGTCAGGCATGGAGCAACAACTTTTCTGACCGTGTTAACAACGTGCAGCCACGTGCAGCGTGTAACGTGTTTCGTATTTTGTTTATGTGTAATGTGGCATTGTGTTAATGGGCTAACGTTACACGACCAAGTTATGTTTGTCATTTATTTGGTAAAGCTTAATTTGTGTTCAATAGGAAATAAAGCGAACCCCTTTTTTTTTTTGGATCAACTATGACAGCCTTGTGTTTTTGTTGGTGTCGTTGCTAAACAGAAAGGCCCGTCGAAGAAAGGCACGAGTTGGGAACCTTCATGCCCTGCTGACATAGTGACAAAAGGACAGTAAGTTGTCGCTACAGTTAATTTAATTTAAAAAAAAAATGATTCAAAGTCATAGAGGCGAGATTTTGAAAGCAGGATAGGGCTTTTTTTATGTGCATTATAATGGATTGCCAATCATCAGTGTGGGGTGGGGGGAAAAAGATGACTCAAGACCATAATTACCGAGTGCTTTGAGTGTGTCGCTGGGTATGTTGTTTCCAGCCAGCTCCAATTGCTCAACACCGTGGTTGCTCTGCAGAGCTTCCAGAAGACACCTGCCGCCCAGGAGCCCAATGTTGTTCCACCTCAGATCTGTCAACAGCCAGAGTCAAGAATGAACTAAGTGCATCATTGGGGTGTCCAGATTACTAACGGTATCTGACCTGCTATTCACTGATTTACAACTTTGTATCAGACTTACTCTCATTAAAATAAAATGTCATTAAGGCAACAAAACTAGGAGTGACTTCAGACTTTTTAAAAGTTCTTTTTTAACCCTTTCAGGGACAGCGGTCACTGCAGTGGACAGACGATCATGTTATCAGCTTACAGGTTATTATTTTTGGTGCATAAAAGGGTTAAAAAAATTAAGATTTGTGTGTGATTCACCAAGTACTTTCAGGCTGCTGTTGCGTTTAAGTGTCTGAGCAAGTGCTAACATTCCATGATGGTTGATCTGATTGTTACGCAGGTCAAGATGCGTCAGCACACTGTTGGAGCCCAGACCCTCGCAAAAGATAGCAAAAGCTTCATCCCACACTCCGAGCGCATTCCAGTCCAGCACTAACCTGTATACAAAATGTTGAGTCAATGTTCCACTTGTGACATAGTGACAGTACACAACCAGATCTGCATTTAGAATAGGAACAGCATGCAAAAGTACAATGACAGAAAACGAGCCGTCGTTCTCACCGAGTAAGGGAATTGTTACGTGCCAACAACTTTCCCAATGCTTCAGCCCCTGATGATTTCAGGTTATTTCCCTGTGAAGAATAATTGGCATGGAAAACAAAAATTATAATGAAATATATTCCGCATCTAAGAGTCAATACAGTTGAATTTGTGAAGACTTACCTTGAGATCCAAGACTTTTAGGGTTGTATTGTAAAAAAGACCGGTCAGGAAAACTTTTGCACCTAATGGTCAACACACAAGGTGATAAATATTAACACGGCAAAATACTTTTACACGAATTCCATACAGAGAAGCAAAGCTACAATGCAATTGAAGCGATGATACTTACATGATCCCTCCAAAAGTATTGCATTGGAAGAACAGCTAGAATACTTGTGGCAAAGCACACGGCAATGTTTTGAGGTTGTTGGGTTTTTTTGGGGTTTTTTGGGGTGTATCAGGTAAAATGTATCCTCTATCAATTTTAAGCCTGGAGATAGACTTGGCCCACTTTTAATAACTTTGGATTTCTTTCCCCTGAAGAACTCTTTCACTGTTTTGGAAGTGTGTTTGGGGTCATTATCATGCTGCATATAGATGGATCTTGTAATCAGTTTTGGAGACTCTGTTAACTTAGCCGCATGATCATGTGATAAATCATCAATGATAATTAATGTGGTGGTCCCAGAAGATACTACACAAGCCCAAGCAGGGATATTACTTGCAGAGGAGCTTGTTTGTCTTGTATTCATCTTTTTAGTCGTTTGGAGGAGATTGTATTGATGGTGATCAAGTGGTTAGCGCGTCTACCCCACAATGCAAAGGTCATGGGTTCGATCCCGGCTCTGGCCTTCCTGTGTGGAGTTTGCATGTTTTCCCCATTGCCTGCGTGGGTTTTCTCCGGGTACTCCGGTTTCCTCCCACATTCCAAAAACATGCATGGGAGGTTAATAGAACACTCTAAATTGTCCCTTGGTTTGATTGTGAGCGCAAATGATTGTTTGTCTATGTGTGCCCTATGATTGGCTGGCAACCAGTTCAGGGTGTACCCCAACTACTGCCTGAAGGCAGCTGGGACAGGCTCCAGCACGCCTGCGACCCTTGTGAGGATAAGCGGATGAGAAAATGGATGGTTGGATGGATGTAAAATACAATCACACTAACACAACGTTCAAAAACAAGCCTTGATGTCACTTTTGATGTGAATTGGCGCTCCGAAACTAAATACACTGAATTAGCTGCTCACGCCATTTTTATGTATTCACTTTTGGCACTGAGAACTCAGTGTGTAAATGTATCAATTATGTTTGTCAAGGCATAAAACATACAATTGACTGTGCATACATGATCAGGCTACAAATTGGTCATGGTGTCTTCACTCACCTTCGTCACCAACCATGCAGTCACTAAGTGACACCTCTGAAAAGAAAGTGTCTTTTTGAAAAGCACGGCCGAGGAGTGTGCAGGTATCTGCGGACAGACTCAGCCCACTCACATCCAGACGGGGAGACCTGCATTCTTGTAGTTTCACCACGACACTCTCTTGGGGCTCAACACCTCTTTCCTTACAGAGGCGTAAGTATGTCTGCCTGAAATCCTCCATTCTGCCTTCCTTTCTTTCGCACAGCACTTACTTCTTCACCATATCTAACAAAAGATGAAAACATAACAGTTAGATATTTTTACACAACACAATCCCTCTCAACAATATGGTTTGTCATTTAGAAACTCCGAATAGTAAACTTTCCATAGCATCTTCTTTACAGCTTAAAACAGTCATTCTCAAAGATCAATGTTTGAGTTCCCTGAGGGGAGTTTCTAGTAATAAAAATGCTTTACTTATTCCTGTAAAAGTGGTATTTGCGGTTGCATGTTCAATGTGTGTTAGTTTTTAAATCGGGCCCTCTGCATTGAGTATAAAGCACTTCTGTGGTATGGTTGGCAACAAGCAGACCCACTGTTTAATGGTACATTCTGCTCCAACGTCGAAGATCAGTTGTGCCTATCACTATATGTCGTTGGCATAGATAGCTGAAAACAGGTACATTTTTTGGAGTAGACGAATAACAACTTTCGATTACATGAAATAAAATCGTATAATTTTCCACGGCACCCGTGATTAACTTAAATACTGGTCAACATAAGGTGTCAGCTGGAAGAAAAGTAGGCAAACAATCTTTTTTTGTTTGTTTTGGTGGTACAATATGTTGACTTCCATTCATTTCGAAACTCCGATACTACGCTTACATTCACAGAGCGTGCCTTGGCTAACGTAAAAGAGAAGAAGTACGTGCTTTTACTCTAAACAATTAGCCCAAAATAGAGGAGTCAAACTTTCTGAAATGTTTACAACAATTACACAACTAATATATTCTCAAAAAATATAAATAATGACAGACCTTTGAGAATTGAGCGCCGCATTTTACACGCAACACAGTTGACAGACAAAAACAAAACCGAGCGAGTAACCAGGAAGTGTTTTTTGGGGCGTGGGGCATTGTGGTCAATGTAGTGTAATTTTATCAGCTCACTAATACCTGTACTGCTTTTGATCTTGTATACAAAATAACAATTAAAGTAAGAGAAATGTACTGAAATACAAATTATATGTAAGTATTTCGTGACATTTCATTAAATTCCACGTTGTTTGCGTCGCTACGCAGTCAAACGTGTTAAATCTAATGACCAGCAGACGGCTGTCATGGGCTAAAACGTTGTTTGAAACCAACGAAGAAGATCGTCGCCTTCCAATGTCGTATAGTGACGAAAAAAACATGGCTGGAAGTAACACAGCTGCACCTATTACTAGTTCTCTATCGAAACTGCAATCATTGAATGGACTCTTTGCAATTTATAAAAAGCAAGGGCCGACCTCTGCAGATGTTTTGAACAAACTGAAAGAAACTTTACTCAAGGGTAAGGCAGATAATAGAAACGAGACTTATTCATGAAGGCCAACACGAACTACCTGTTTTGTCATATAGAAGCTGGCGTGCAGAACCCGAACCCGAGAAAGAGGAAAAAACAGAGTCTGAAGATGGGTCACGGAGGAACGCTCGACAGTGCTGCCAGTGGAGTATTAGGTATGTCTAGTATCCCGTTTTTAAAAATTTGTTTGTTAAAGGTAATGAAGAAAACATACACAGTATAATAGAAACGCTATTGCTCAGTCTTGGTTTTAATTGATGTCATCAAAATGTTATTGTTAGCGTGTCTGAATTCGTGGCATCATTCTGTATTCCTTTTAGTTGTTGGTGTTGGAAATGGCACAAAAATGCTCAGCACAATGTTGGCTGGTTCGAAGGTGAGCTGTGGTACTGTACGAAATATTGTATGTTGTGCAAAAATGACACTTAGAGAATTCTATACATATACAATGAGATATTTTTCTGTATGTGGGTGGTTCTTAGAAAGTGCGGTCCAGTGGTGTGACATGGGGGCCCAAAAATTAAATTGTTCAAAACCAGGTGAAAATGTGAAATGCTTTAAATAAAACCTTTGTGCAGTGTGCTATGAACAAATAAAGGTACCGTAGTTGATGCAGCTCTTTGTTGAAGAGATTATTGAATGTCGTGGATTCGTGGTACTTTTTCATATTCATATTGGAGCGCTTGGAACTTGCACTCGAATAATAAACCTTTTTTAAATTAAGTATTTTTACACCCCTACAACTTCACTGCCTTTATGCAAAGTTATTCAGTTAAAAATACTTGTACAAATTACCAATTGTACATTAAAAAAATTACCTCTCCTTTTATTAAAATCGTTAAGGTGGAAGGACATGATACATTACAATCGTAAATTGTTCAACCCGAAAGGAAACATGACATGGGCATTTTTTTCTGGGAACATCACATGGACGCGATTAAAACATCGTAGGAAGGGTTCCGTCAGTCGTCATCTGTACCTGTGGGTAAAAAAAACAAAAAAAAGGACGTTTCGCTTTCACATTATGGACGCGATTAAAAGTTATTGTGTTCCATTAACATTCCGACAATTTATTGGTCGTAACTTTTCTTGAAACTGACTCATTTTAAGGGTACAATGGCTTTATGTCATCGCGAGGAGCATTTACGGCAGTCCTATGTTATTTATAGGTCTAATTTTTTTTCTTCAATTACGTGTGTGTGTGTGTGTGTGTGTGTGTGTTGTATTTAAATACCACAGTGCAGTACTTGTAAGTGGAATCTATCTCCAAGATTGAAGTAAGCAATCAATTATACTCTTTCTTTCAGAAATACACTGCTGTAGCAGAATTGGGTCAAGCAACAGACACCCTTGATGCGACTGGCAGTGTTACAGACGAGAAAGATTTCCGTAAGTACAAACTCCAGTTTTTCTGTTGCAATTTGTGGTCCTCAGTAAATGTGCATATCTGTGTGGTTTTGCTTATATACTGTGGAATATTTCCGTTTTACCACTTATTGTCTCTTTTTTTTTTCCCGACCTTATCCAGAACACATTACCAAGTTTGATGTGGAGGAGAAGCTGAACAATTTTGTGGGCAATATCATGCAAGTCCCACCACTGTAAGTTTTAACCGCGTCTAAATGTTAATAGTAGTGTATCTATAATTGTCTGCCGTCTTCTGTTGTGGTATCACAAAAACACAACCAAAAACTAAAGCAAAACTCTTTTGTAAAATTAATTTGTTAGATCAAGGGTTTGCAAATTATAAGCCATAAATCTGCCAGTGCGATTTTGTAAACTATTGGGATGGCTCCCAATTTGTACCCCACATTAACTGTCTGACCCAGCCACAACCATGAATAGTGCATCTGTTGTTTACCATTTGTCATCGCTGGTGCAACGATAAAATCCTCACGGCTGTAAATAATAATAATTTCGTTTGAAGGGAGAAAAAAAAAACCTCTTCAAAGGACCAAAGAGGACCAATAATTTATGGGAATATTAAAACCTTCATGTGTTTATGTATCACATAAGAACCATTGTAAGGATCCATCTCTGACATCTGTCCGTATTTCAAGCAGGGCCAATCCGTCCGAGCCGTTGGCGACAGCCAAGCGGCGTCAACATGTCACACGCAGGTGCCGCACACCTGACATGCAGCCAAATACAGAAAGAATAAAAAAATAAAACCATGTTGTATACATTTTCCACAGGCCTCAATGACATGCGTCCCATCATGTTTTTATCTCATCAATATTTACTTTTTTTTTTTTTCTTTATTTGGCTGCGTGTAGGCATGTGTGGTGCCTCTGTATGACGTGGAAATTACGTTCTCGCCGCCGATTGGCTTTCGCAGACGAGAGATGGACTGGGCCCATGTTGGTCAGCCTGAAATACTGACAAAAAACAGTGATGGACTGATATACATTCCAACACTTTTTACAGTGAGAGAGAACAATAAACGTACTTTCCGTTTTGACGTATATGAGGTGTATTCAAGGCCTGCAATTAAAGCAGGACATCTCAAAAGCCAGAGGGGGAAAAAAAAGTAACTAACCAAACTACCAATATTCCACTAGATGGTGGTAAAGCACTACCTTAATTGGTTTGGCCTGAACACAAACGGAGGATGCAAATCCAATCCAGTACATCTTTTATTTATATCGCGCTTTCACACTATCTGGCAGCTGTAACAAAGCGCTTTACAGAACATTTAACGTAAAATAACAAAAATAATACAATATTGAAGCAGTTATAGATGAAAGAGGTGCAAATCCAAATCTTTCACCAGTGGATCAGACACGTCATGCTCAAAACGTGTGGGACGTCCCACACGTCTGCTACAAGCTAAGTTTGAAAGTAAACAAGAAGCTGTAGCGTCCATGGATGAAGAAAAAAAAGAGATTGGTTCACTGCCCCTGTCCTATTTGGATCCGCATCAATATCATGCGGCGACTCTCAGTTCCAAATATACATCCGCGCGCGCCGATGGTCCTCTCTCGTCATCCTCATCGGTTATTTTGAGCAAAGAAAAGCCATGAAAATGCAAATTTGCGAATGCTGAACCACAAATCTGTTTATTGCACTGATTTCAAAGGTTGGTCTGGCAGCCAGACAAGGAAATGTGAAAATGGCATTCACTGGTAAAAAAAAAAAAATACATTCAGATGCTCAGTTAGCTGAAGCCTCAACAGATATCTTGGCTTAAGTCCCATGATGACAGTTTATGTGGCTTTAGAGACATTTGTCCAAAATCTCCTGTAGATGTACAACTTTAGTGATATCCATTTTCCCCCCTCCTTTATCATTTTTTGATTGAGATTTTACAAATTCAGGACATGTCGTTGATGATGTTATTTGCTTTTATTATTTCAGTTACTCAGCACTGAAAAAAGATGGCCAGCGAATGTCTGTCCTTCTGACCCCCCCCTCCTTTATCATTTTTTTATTGAGATTTTACAAGTTCAGGACATGTCGTTGATGATATTTGCATTTATTATTTCAGTTACTCAGCTTTGAAAAAAGATGGCCAGCGAATGTCTGTCCTTCTGAAGAAAGGTGAAAAGGTCGAGGCCAAACCTGCCAGGTCTGTTACGGTGTACAACTTGACCCTGCAAGAGTTCAAACCGCCCTTCTTCACTTTGGGTTTGTATCTGTTACATGATCAATTCATGTTTTGCTCCGTACAACTGTTATTTACTTTTAAGAGCGCATCCAAGATACAGTGGCACCTCTACTTACGAAATTAATTGGTTCTGGAAGCAATTTCTGAACTAGAAAATTTTGTCAGTGGAGACGCGTTTTCCATATAAATGTCCTAATCCGTTCCAAGCCCCCGCAAAATTCAGACATAAATGTTTTCTAATGCATCAAAATATGTTACAAATACATGTTACAAATTAGATTATTGCACAATAAATGAGAGCTGTGCATAATGTAAAAAAGAAAAAAGAAAAAAAATGGTCATTTAACTTTTAACTATGTCCTCATATTTAGTTCATGTTCTCTCTCAGAAGTGGTTTTTGCCTGCCGTTTTGTAAAGAACTGATGCAAGGACGTTTGCTTTTGTCAGCTTTTAACAATCCTTCGAAAATGTCCAAGACAAACATCAACAAAGTGAGCGGTCGCTCAACTGATGAACACTTTTTCTGTGTGATTCACATTTACGGAAAACTATCGGAACAACTCATGGCCCGAGGGGCGAATGAGGAGGACGCTGCATAGACACATATTTATGTAGATATCTATCTACACACAGACACATTTGGAAGAGGTCCCTCTTAGCCAATGGGATGCCAGAATGATGCTCTGTAATAGCCAATGGCAGAGCAGCTACAAGTATGTTGTGTTCAGGAACCTTGGAGCTGCGAGGAGCAGCCCATACTGTATTTTTACCTTTCGTATATTGAAATGTGTTTCGTAACTAGAGGCAATATTTTCCTGTTGAGACGTTCTGTAACTTGAAAATTTCGTATGAAGAGACGTTCGTAAGTAGAGGTACCACTGTAAATGATTTTTTTTTCTTCTCATTGCAGATATTGAATGCGGTGGTGGATTTTATGTTCGGAGTTTGGTGGATGACCTGGGAAAAGGTTGGCCTGACTGTATACAAAAAAATCCAATCAAATCCCAACCTAGTAGTGCTTCTCAACAAGAATGATCTGTTTATCTGCCGCAGCACTCTCGTCGTGTGCTCACGTCAAGGAGCTGGTCCGCACCAAGCAGGGTCAGTTCACTTTGGAGGAGCATGCCTTACACGAGGAGCAATGGACACTGGAACACGTTCTCAAGTCGCTGCAACCATGCCCAGATTCAGAAAAGACTCCGGATGGTATGGCAGCACCAGATGGTGGAACATGAGGAAAAATCCGTCGAGAGAAACTGATTCGGCTGTGGGTCAGCCATCAATGTCTTGATTAGTTATTTTCATGAGGTATCTTTTGTCGGAGAGTATCACTGTTTTGTTTTGTTTTTTGTATTTGAAGAACTTGTTTATAGACTTAAGCAAGTATGTAAGTTATGATGATTTTTTTTTTTTTTGTTCCTCTGTGGATTCATTTGCAAGCATTCTTGCTTTCCACACCATTTTTTCCCTTACATCATGTGTGTAAAAGAGAAGTGGACCCACACTGCAAAACTCAGCCGTGGGTCAGCACATATCCCATGTGTTGCATCAATACATTGGATAACGACAACGTTCCTCTTTATTTGGAGTCATTCTAATCTGTACCAGTCATTTGTTTAAGGTGACATTTTTTTTAATTACTATTGGAAGGAAGGATTGCAACAATTATACGACTCATCATAATGTGTTTCGAATTATTCGGCATATCCATTTATTCTTAATTTTACTATTCTTGGGAGTCTACGGATTGTCTGTGAAAATAGGGCCCTTTGTCTGTCTTAATTGCTACCTGGCAAAATAGCACAGCCAAAATCCTAAAAATTATGTGCATAGCCTCACAATGGTCAAGAAAGCTGTTTTATGGTGTGGAAAAGAAAAAGACAATATAACCCACCCCTCCAAAATAAAAGACATTCAGTTGACAAATAACTTTTCAGGGGAAATGCAAAAGGCTAACCATTTAAAATTTGCTGTTCTTCAGGTCAAGACTTTGATTATCTTTGGTTAAGCCATGCACTTCAAAAACGATGCTAAATTAGCGATCATTATTGATTTTATTTTAATTTTTTTTGCAAGTTGATATGTATTTTTTTCACCCTGAATGAATTGTCATCTTTTGGCACGGTGTGTGTGTCTAAAAATGCACGACTCAAATCGTGTGTGTACACATGTAAAACGATTTGAATCGGAAAAATCGTTTTTTGAATCGAATCGTCCCACTTGGAAATATATCGAGACATGAATCGAATCGTCTTTTATTGGAGAGAAATCTGAAGTACTGTACTGACAGGTTCAGTCAAATATATGTCAAATGACAATTTTTAAAAAGTAACTGCGTTAAACAGATTTAACAAATCGAATCAAATTGTCATCTCACCGAGTCGAACGGATTGGATGGATTCAAAATGGAGCGCAGTTCTCCCATGTTCAGTGGAGAGCCGGGCGCCACAGCGATTTGTCATTGGTGGTAATATTTATGGCGCCAGCTGTCACTGACCTGCTGCTCCAATTGAAACGTTATCCATCGTTTTGGGCAGGAGTCTGACGCCAAGGGAATCAATGAGTTGTAATCAGTTGTCTCAGTCCAAATATTAGCCGTTTGGTGTTTTCTTTCATGTCTTCAAGGCTATTCACGTCCATGTTTGCTCTCGGAGTTCGCTTTATCTAAATGACAGCAGTTGGGAAAGTTAGCGACGCGCGTTTTTTTTTTTTTTTTTTTTTTTTTTTAAGACGCATCACAAAATCGAACACTCGATAAGTGAGCCCATCTATCAGATGCGAAGCATTTCGCTTCCACTCGGCGCTGCGACCTGACTCGTGGCCGCGTTAATTATGGTCGTAAAAATTAACACGCAATGCAACCGTGCAAGAGAGACTTTTATCACTCGTCGTCGCGGAGCAGGATTCATATGGGGCAAGATAAGCAGACATCTGCAGACTCAATTCTCACTGATTGTGGCTATCTTTCATTCAACATTCAAATGCTGAGTTAATCACTCGCCGTAAAACTGCATCGTGTATAGATTGTAAGCTATAGGCTACATCGTTCAAGATAAGGGGCTGTTTGATTCGTTAAAGTCAAGAACGGTTTAACATATACAGTAGCCTGCGTAACCATCCCTGCAACATTCTTTAATATTCAATTACTGTATTGTACGGATTAAATATACAAACATGAAATATTGGATGCCTGCTCGTTGTTGAAATACATTTCACATCTGTAACTTCCCCGAGAATTGTAATTGTGTATGCAGAAAGCAAAAAAAAAAAAAAAAAATACTATTTAATTTCAACGTTTAAAAGTATTTAAAAAATGTTTTTTTCTCTGTTTTCTGACTGTCTGGAATCGCATGGTTCTACAGAACCATGTGATATTTCTTACATTCAAAACTTTTATTTCAAACACATTGAATGACCAAATATGGCTCGATGACGAAAGGGATACTGTAACCCACTTAGATCTTTAATCATTTCAATTTTTATCCAACACTCATGGCAGAGATGGCTCAATGTTTCAAATGAACATTTTGGACTCTGGTTTCAAAAAATGTATTGATTGTTTTTTCGATAGAACTTCAGGCTATGGAGATGATTTATTTACTTATTGCAATAGAAAATCTTGCGCAATGGGGATTTCACCATGAGTTGTAATCAAAGTTTATGACGTTTCAGGAAAAAAGAACACTGTTGCTCAACCCACCCCTTAATTAATACAGATTACTAAATAATGACTATATTTCATATATTATTGTTTCTAGCCGACATGATGATGATTATTATTACTATTATCCATCCATTTTCAAATCTGTTTATCCTCACATGATGAGTCTCGGGCTTGCCGGAGCCTAACCCAGCTTTCTTCGGGCCGTCGGCGCGGTAATCCCTCAACCAGCCAGCCACAAGGCACACATCCACGAACAACCATTCGTCCTCACAATTACGTACACTTAGGGACAATTTAGTGTTCCATTAACCAGCCATGCATGGTTTTGGAATGTGGGAGGAAACCGAAGTACCCGGAGAAAACCCACGCAGTCACAGGGAGAACATGCAAACACCACACAGGAAAGCCGGAGCCGGAATCGAACCCTGCACTTCTGCACTGTGAGGCGGACCTGCTAATCTGTAGTCCACTCTGCCGCCTATTATTATTATTATTAATGTATTTATTTAACTGGTGTGCTACAGAGAAAATGAGGCCAGATTCGGAATCAGCGCCAACAAATACTCTCAAAAATTTGACTTGCATCACTGTTGAAAAACGATGTAAAACTGTAAAAGTATCATCTTCAGGTAATTTTGTATTCGGATCAATAATTACTCTGTGAATTAGTGTATGTGCACGTACACTAATTACACTGTTACATGTAACAGGAATAACGTAAACATTTATATGAACACATTTACTCAGCACATTTTATATACAAATTTAATCTAGGAATACTTTCATTAAAGATTTAATTTACAAAATGTTAGCACAGCTTTACTGCACTCCATATTCAGAAATTATACCTCAATCTTCTCTTGATGCTCCGTTTTTTGTGAAAGAAAAGACTACATTTGCGTTATGAAGCAAAATTCAGCAATCAATGACATTCTGGACAAGAATTAGTTTTTCCTCCCTAAACTATCAACTAAAACCGATTATTTGAGCGTCTTTGTTTTGGTGGAGAAGCAATTACCTTTGGTCAACTGTCATCTGATTACTGAATGTCTGCGTGGGTCGATTGGAGGAGATGAGGGAGCCAATCAGAAACGTTCGCTGTCCACCTGGAGGAAGTGACTCGTCCATTTATCTCCTCCCTTCTGCGTCTGCAGCCAGATAACAGTCCAACAGTTGGATCGGGACCACCTCCAAAAAAAAAAAAAAACCTCCCCACGCGACTGAAACCGTCTTTTTTTTTTTACTTAACGGATACTGCAAATGTTTTTTGTACTGAAAACGCTGGAAAAGAACTGAACTTTTGTCCAAAATATAGATCGCGCGAGTGAACGGCAAGCCAGCCAGCATGAGTGTCCCTCTGTACGCGCCGACTGCCATCCAACAATCTCACCCGACTCCTTTCTACATAGAAGACATTCTAGGGAGGACCGATCACACCACCAGCAACTCTTCATCTACTTCTCCCTCCACTTCCACCGCCTCGTCATGCTCATCCACTCCGGTCATCCCGACGCCGACTTTCCCGTCGCCTAACTCCTCCTTTACAAACTTCATCTCAACTTATCGGACGCCAATTTACGAACCGACGCCGATTCATCCGGTGCTGTCGCACCACCACGCGACCGCCGCTTTCGCGGCCTGCACGTACGCCTCCGCTGGAGCTTTCGCAGGCTCCGTGTATCCTTTTCACCATCAGCAGCACCACCGAGCGCTGGGGGAGTACGCACATACCCTGCTAAGACACGACCCTTTCGGTGAGTTGCTATAAAAAAAAAAAACTGATTTGAGCAGCAACCGCGTCGTAATATTTGTGTGATAAATACCATACATAACCCATAACACAGACAATACCGAACCCTTGGCGCCCAACATATCTATTTTTCACTTACTGATGGTCTCTTAGAATCCGGACAGCTTTTGTGAAATATTTCCCGAGAGAATCTAAATCGCCATATAATTTCCAAATACGTTTCACACAATTGTTTTGTTTCCGGCTGTTTGTTGCACCACTTGAACAGAATATTTTGCAGAACAAAAACGATCACGCTTGCATAACAATAAAGTCCAGTAATAATACATTGTTATTAATATTATTAGTACAGTATTGACCTTAACAAATATAGTAATGTCAATGGTTATAAGTTGCAGAATGCACAAAAAAATTGAATGGAGAGGTTGTTGTGTGTCTAGCTATTTAGTAGGCAACTTCTTTGTGTATAGTTTTAATAGCTGTCCTATACCACTCACTGTCCTGTGTCCACTGTTTTAAATTCTTTTTTATCCTTTTATTTATCATCACCCTTCTTTGCTGAGTATAAACTATTACTGTTATGAACTTTGATTTGTATTGACTGTTATCTTGAACAATCTTGAAGTGGAGCAAAAAGTAGGCCAAGCCCACATCACTTTCTGGACTCCCTTCATTCAAAGGCCGTTAAAAGGGTTAAATGGCACCTATAATTTTTGAGCTGCAGGAACAGTTTCAGTTCGACATGGGACATTAAAACAAACAAAAAAAAAAAACAGTTACACTGGATTCCGATAGTGAGCCCTTGGTACCAGTAAAATGTTCTCTTTCGAAATTGTGGCCAAACAAATTGGACTGGTACGGTCAAGTTCCATTGTACCTTGGTGGATGAAAAGTGACTCCTGCAGTGCAAGTTCAACGAAGTATGACGATGATGATTATGCGGACAACTTTATGCACATGAAGTTTCAGACCCAACCACGTCTTTGTGACTCGGCTGCAGTGCAACCAAGACTATTTTTGGCATTTGCATAAGAGCATCACGCTTGATCATGCATGCATGCTGGGTGCAGTGAAAACAACATCTCAGAATCAGAGCATTTTAAATGCGTTTTTTTTTTTTTTTTACTTCAAGTGTACATTCTTAATCCATAAAATACACAGCCCTCTAATATATATTGTTGCGCCCCCAACCAATCAGTCCGTTTCTTTTTTGCGGTGATAGTGTTTGTGGATGGGTCTCTGAAATGTGCAAACCTTGACTCATTTTCCTGACCTTCATTGTTCAGAAACATCAGAGGAGTAAGTCAGCCAGTGACTTAAAACTTGTTATTGTGTGCGCGCATGCATGTCAAAGGAAACTGTAATGTTTGAATGTGGTTGTATAGATATAATTGTTTGAATGGTCTTGGAGCTCTGTGGCTCTGATATTGCGGGCGATTAAAAAAAAAACATTTTTTTTTTAAGTGGAGCGTGACAAGCGGGTCATGTGACTTCGGTGTTGTTGCTGAATGAGCTCCGGGGGCCTGTTCCGTTGCCTTTGCGGAAGCCGTGAGCTTGTCGATAGGAGTAAATCTGGTCTCAGAAGCTGTTGAATGTTTTCCTGTCTCACTCCGGCCAGCCGCTTCCTCGGGAGCCCGCTGCACGCTGCTGATTATTTTATCGACATCCTCAATACAGACATATTCAGGAAACACTCGGCCTCTGATAGCCCGGGATCCGTTTTTCACATATTGTTGCACTTCCTCTGCTTGGCCAGTGAGGATGTGAGTGACTTTCTTTTATGATTGCAAACAGGGCTACACCTATTGCGAAAAAAAATGTGTAACTTCTGAACGAGTGTGCGCGAATAGAATACTTTGCTTCAAAATAGCATAGAGTAGCAAATTCGGGTTAGACTTAAATAAATGTATGTTTCCTTTGACATTTTTCGTCGCTGTAAATAAAAGGATAAATCAATGTATTATTTGTCTGTCATCGAACATTGTATCACAAGTCCTAAACCAGGGGTGTCAAACAAATTTTTGTCATGGGCCACATCATCGCTATGGAGGCCAATAAAAAGTTTTTTTTCCAAATATTATTACATTTATTTTTAAAAATGGGATGTTGGGAACAAAAATGCTTGCAATATCTCAACATTTTAAAAAAGTCAACACAGTTTGTAATTTTGGTATTTCAGCAAGAAACATGAAGTGGATGCACATCATTTGCTTTGGCGGGCCACATAAAAAGATGTGGCGGGCCAGATCTGGCCCTCGGGCCTTGAGTTTGATTCCTGTGTCCAAAAGTGTCAGACAGCATTCGTGTTGCAATTTGTTCCATTGAAAAAATGATTTTTTTTGTACTCTTTTAATATTTTTGGTAGGTTTTGTTACGCCTGCGTATATAGAAGAAATCTATTTATCATACAAAATCTCAGCCCAGCTCATGCTTCGTTCCAACCAAGACCGACCCAAAAAAAAAAAAAACACACACACTTTCGCCCAGTGGACTTTGATTGTGTAAATGAGAAGAGGACATGCGTGTCTGTCGGTGCATGCCATCGCCCATAATCACGCCACAAAGCAGGAAACACATGAAGCGGATATTTGGCCATAGTTTAGTCTCTGTCACGACCTTCCCGAAAAAGAAAGCGTACATGCAGCAGGCTAGAACACAGCTGCAAGAAAGAACTATTGTTTGTTCCTCACCATTAACCTGACGGGAAACCAGCCTTGAAATTGGTTAAAACACTTACAAGGCACTTGCAGTTTCGAATGCAGTTAATTTTCCATGCTTGGAGTGAAGATAAGGACTTCATCCTTATTTTGAAAAACACAGGAGCGCAGGCTTAAACCTTTGTCACCAAGAGAAATGTAATCATATACTTCAAAAGCCCATCAATAAATATTTGATCAGGTTACATTTCATCAAGATATGCGCATCTGAACGTGTTACGAAATGTGGATTAAATATGGTTGAATAGTTCATGTTCAAACTCTGCTCCCATTTTAAAATGCAGTTAAATGTAGCGATTTTCTTTTTCTTTTTTTAACGCAATTATAAGGCTTGTAACCATTTGAAATACTTCAATAAATTCCGGTTTTAACCACCCCAAATTGGCAGCAGTTGCATTGTTTTACTGCAAATGACTCCCACAATTTGAGGCCAAGTAGTTATCGTCACTATATTTAAATTTTTAAATACAACCTTTACCCCAATACGATTATCATCGTGTCTATACTAATGTCCTAAACATGAGCGTTTCCTTTGTCATATTTAATTAAAAGTTTGTTGAGGCGTCTCTTTCCATTTATCGACGATGGTAGCACGATATGACGTCGGAATGTTCCAAATATGAAAGAAAGATCATGAATGCAAATTATATTAACGTTACATTATGAAATCGACCGACAATAGCGCCGATGAAAAAAAATAATAATTTTACGGAAATGTGCAACGGGTGGGAGAATATGCAGGGAAATTAAATCCGTTTGCTCTGGAGATTACGTGTACACAGTAGGCTAGGCCCGGTGTTCATTTTTAATTATAAAAGACCCTCGCTGTGCTTTCTCTCAAAGGGAAACCTCTGCTGTGGACCCCCTCCATCCAGCGGCCCTTACATAAGCGAAAAGGCGGTCAGGTCCGTTTCTCGAACGACCAAACCATCGAATTGGAGAAGAAATTCGAAACCCAGAAGTACCTTTCACCCCCGGAGAGGAAACGACTTGCCAAGATGTTGCAGCTAAGCGAGCGGCAGGTGAGCAAATACCAAACCTAGAGGAAAAAAATTGTCTGAGCTGAAGTTCACTGAGATTAAATAATGAGTCGCGACGCCACATTTGAACAGCTTTCATACACTCGTTAATACCTTAACATTGATCAAACATGCTTTATAACAACAAAAATAATAAATATACAATAGCGAAGCGAAAGGTTTCGAATCGTAGCCTAACGCACGCAATGACGTTTACTTAATCAAGGCTGATGGGTTTAATTAATAAAGTTAATTATTTAATAATAATAATAATAATAATAAAAATAATAATAATAGTGGAGATTTATCTGAAATTGTTTGCCATTCCTGAACTCCGTTTTTAAATAACCTCTTTAAGAGAAAGCCACTAATAATGGCTACCAAATAATTGCTACCTTCAGGAATTAATTCAGATTCAGATATCAGTATAATTAGAATATAGGCCTATTTATTATGATAATGGACAAATAGTAATTATGAAATTGGTATCTATTTTTTCAGGTGAAAACCTGGTTTCAAAATCGACGTGCAAAATGGCGAAGACTCAAACAGGTTGGTTCTTTTACGACAACTACTTTTTCCGGATTCGACTGATTATTTATGACAACTTTTTAACTGGATACTCAATTTTTCAATGGATCAGGAAAATCCACAAGGAGGTAAACCGGAGGAGGACGCCAGTGGTGCGGCGGGGAGGAATGACAAAGGAGACGGGACGTCCGAACAGTCCGGGGTCCTGCGCACAGAGCAGACACGGACGGTGGCGGACTCCCACGTGGTTGAAGCGGGCGACAGTGGGCGAGCCATGTCGCCACAACAATCCTTCGCGGAACCGGAATGGAGCCTTTCAGACGACACAGACCTGGAGCTGGACATAGAGGACGACAATGAGTTCACACTGACCCACCAGCTCTGAGGCGGGTGAAGACACAATGGACCGGTCCCACACATTCGCAAAAAATAAATAAAATAAAATAAAATATATTTTCTCTCTCTCTCTCTCTCTCTCTCTCTCTCTCTCTCTCTCTCTCTATATATATATATATACATTGTGTGTGTGTGTGTGTGTGTGTGTGTGTGTGTGTGTGTGTGTGTGTGTGTGTGTGTGTGTGTGTGTGTGTGTGA
>NW_017806029.1:324391-352568 GCF_001891065.2 Hippocampus comes
TATATATATATACAGTGCGTTTGTATATAATGTATGTGAAGTGCATGTTACTGTTTGTACTGTAAATTCATAGATTTGCTCCGTTTTAATTTTGACAAAATCAAACACACTCACAGATTAGCCAAATGTTTATGTCAATGGTTGTCCCATCACCACATCCAACTTCAAATATCTTATCATCGGGACCTCACGCAAACACTGTCAGTGGGAGTTTTTCAGTACGAAGATTAGGTTAATAATTTATTGAACTCAGAACAGCGGGACAGATAGCGGAGCAACTGATTGATCATCAATATTTGCACAGATTTTTTTTTCCTCGCGGATTATGGTAGTTGAAGAAATGTCAGTTAAATCCAAGTGTATTTTAACAGGACGGTGGGTGACTTTGGGGAACGAGAATCTATTTGTGACTTGTGTGTCGTCGTTTCGAGGTCATAATTGCATTTACACAATAAATTTGACTAGGTTCAATGGCCTCTCACGCATATGACTTGTCCAAAACCAACAGTGTGCTCATTGATCTGGGCCACTGTATTGTGTAATGCTTCACAAATTTCTCAGGGTAAAGTCAACAATTTGAGGATTAGCGCACACAGTTGACAATGAAAAGTTCAATAGATAGCCAACGCGCACACACAAAAGCATTCACAGAATACTCGGGGGTAATACAACACAATCTAACGAGATTCCGTACTCGAGGTGTGCCCCCCGCCCCCCACCCCTCCCAAAAAAATGCAATTTTCAACAACATGATTATATCCAAGGTCAGTACATTAGGTTAGTGATTTGGATGCCTTCCTCACAGTTCTGAGTTCCCGGTTTCCACACTTGCATAGTCTGCCCCATGCTGAGTCTTCTGTCTAAATTGTCCAAAGATGTGAACGTGAATGGTTGTTTCCCCTCTCGTGGGATGTCAAACTCAAGGCCCGAGGGCCAAATTTGGCCCGCCATATCATTTTGTGCGGCCCGTGGGAGCAAATCAAGCATGTCAACTTTTCCATGATGCTTGCTAAAGTCTGAACCAAAATTTAAAATTGTCATATGTAATCCATCATGACATAGAGATATTGCAAGCATCATCTCATGACATACTTATTACATTAACGTAAACAATGGCTGAGTTAACCATTATTCTTGACTTCTGATTTCAAAACTGGTTATCCACCAATTTGTTGTGCACTGTATATAAAGTCTGAACCAAAATTTAAAATTGTCATATGTAATCCATCATGACATAGAGATATTACAACTATAATCTCATGACGTACTTATTACATTAACGTAAACAATGGCTGAGTTAACCATAATTCTTGACTTCTGATTTCAAAACTGGTTATCCACCAATTTGTTGTGCACTGTATATGTAATATGTGGAGGTGATCAAACATTTATAGGGTTTCGCAAAATTCACAGTCATAATGGCCCGCTCAGGGAAACCCTAACTGCAATGTGGCTCGCTACAAAAATGAGTTTGAGACCCCTGCTCTATAGCATAGGTGTCACACTCCGTTCCAGGAGAGCCGCCGTCTTCCATGTTTTCCATCTCTCCCTATTGCAACACACCTGAGTCAAATGAATAGGATCAATATCAGGCTTCTGTAGAGCTTCCTGATGAGCTGATTATTTGAATTAGGTGTCCCTCCAGGACCGGAGTTTGACACCTATGCACTTACGGATTCAGCCTCTGCAATTGGCTGGCAAAAAGTACAGGGTAAACAGCGCCTCTCAGTCAACCATTAATTCATCCATCAATCCATCACTAATCCTGATCAAAGTCGCAGGGAGCTGGAACCAATCACAGCTGGCCTCGAGGGAAAAGTGGACACCCAGGAATGCTCGCCAATCAGTTTATAGGGCAGGTATCCACTTTATTGCTGAGGAATCTGATGTGAAAACAATTACGGGCGCATCGTCCTGTAAGACAGCGGTAGTAGCAGTTAGCCATTTGTAACAGCAGCTGTCACAATACTTTAATAGGCAATGACATATACACATTTGACATGCGTTTGGAATGTTGCTGATCAGTATTAACGTAAAAGTGCAATAATTTCAGTGCACACATAATAAATTAAGAAATTCAGTATTTTATCAGTTACTAAGTATTAGATTTCCTTTATCTTTTTTTGGAGCAGATAGTACGTTATATGGTTACCATTCAGTGGGAGGGGGTGGGACTGATATAAGATTCAGGGTTAGGTGGGATACTACGTCTGCTTTACGGTAAGTAAGATGGTGTGTCCAATCTCTTTTAACAAAACCTGACCAACATTGTTACTGACACGCTTCAAGATTTTGAGATTGCTCATTGCCTCATTGCATAAAGCAACAGAGTTCAGAGAGTAGCTAAACATGCAACTGGACATTTTGACGTCATCCTCCTACCTGGGCTACGTTACTCAGAAGCAGGATTGAAATGTTTTGTCTTATAAACTGCGTCAGCTCGTGGTTGTTTAAGTCTGTAACTCTCATAGAAAGTGGACTCGTGCAACCAATTACCATTTAACGCTTTCAGGGACAGCGGTAACTCCAGTGGACAGGTTGTCATGTTATCAGGTGCATGAAAGGATTAAAGAAAATATTAGTTGCTGTTCATTGGAAGTCACGATGGGCAGGTTATCATGTTATCAGGTGCATGAAAGGATGAAAGAAAATATTAGTTGCTGTTCATTGGAAGTCACGCACATCATTCACGCAAAGGCTCATGGCGCAGTGGAATAAGTTGGATAGAGACAGACAACAATTTACTCCCCAATTCACATTGTCACTGCGTAAGTACCGAAATGTATAAGTGACTCTAATTTTATCCACTCCACTTCAAAAACATCAGAGCGGTTTCCGTTTTTTTGCTGACAAAATCTACATTCATACCACTGAAACCGTCGGTGTAACCAAAAGTGAAAACCGGAGAGCTGTCAATAGGTGGGGAAACAAGCACAATATTAGATAATCATATTCATCATCTTATCTTTAACGTATTCGGTCAAAAGCAAAAATGAAGAAACTGGCCAACCTTTTCCAATACTTTTGGGAATTTATTTGTAAAAGCAACATTTTTAATGCAGCACTTAATTGTATAGGGTCTCATAAGTTCTGGAAACTTCCCATTTTTCAAACAGACACAACTATCAGAGGTTATCTGATACCGGGTACTTCATCTGACTAGGGCTGTATTTAAGCAGTCCAAGGTTTTGTCAATATTCCAACCAGGGATTAGTTACTTTGTATTACCTCTTTAACAGGAAAAAAAAAAAACCTCATCGGACTGCAGGACAGTATTGGCACAGCCCAGTGACAAGCTATAAACTGTGTGTGTATTGGAGGACACAAGTTAATGTGTGGTTATATTTAAACGACTGAGGAATGCATTGATTGTTGACCTTGGCCAAATGAAAGCCATTATCTCGCCCCCCCCTTTCCCACTCAGCTGATAAATTAATGAGAGAAAACACTGTTTACATCGATAATAGTGTCGCCGCCAGCCACAGAGACAGAGGTGGGGAGGCGGTGGGTGTGGGGTCAGAGGAGGAAACAGAAAGAGACTGACAAGGAAAGAGAGAAATATCAGTGGCATATCAGTTCAGGGTGTACCCCGCCTACTCCAGCATGCCAACGACCGTCGTGAGGATAAACAGCAAGAAGGAGGAAAGAGCTGTTGCTGTGTTGACCTCCGATTTAAGAAACTATACACTTGAGCAACGATTGTCAAATTTGGGTTCTCGGACTTTTCCAAGAAGTCAACAGTTGGTAACTAAGCTCCTGAAATATTAGTTGTTTCTACAGAACCGACAAACAGGATAGAAGCCTTTTTGTACGCGTGGCTGCTCCATTTGATTTTAAGTAAAAAAAAATAATAAATTGAAGTGCATTTAAGACATCAAATCCTGGACGCCAGTGAACCTTCTCCATCTGGACCAGGACAAAAGAGAAGTTTTAGTCAGTGGTCTTGAGGCTTGAGAAACCTTTAACCAAAGTACAAGATGTTTCCTTAAACCTTTCATCACAAGTGAAACACCCAGGTGTTATTTTAGACCAGGGGTGTCAAACTTATTTTTGTCACGGGCCATTTTATAATTACCATTTCCCTTGGAGGGCCGTGATGACTGCAACTATATAAAGAAGTCAAGAACAATGTTTATTCAACTACTGTTTAAGTAACTGGAAGGAGCGGTTTGGTAACAAGAAAATGCTTACAATATGTCACTGATTTATTACATGTGAAAATGTGAAATTTTGGTACACATTTTAAGAAGTATCATGGAAGTTTTCGTCTTTGATTTGCTTTCGCGGGCCACTTAAAATGATGTGGCGGGCCACATCTGTCCCCCGGGCCTTGACTTTGAAACATGTGTTTTAGACTGAACTCAGTTTTGTACTGCACATTATTATTATTTATTATTATTATATATATATTTTTTTTACAAAAACATACAGAGCCGCAAAAGACATGATAAAAATAAAAAATGGTGAAAAATGTTCCTCATTGGGACGAGAAGCTTTCTCGTCTTCACAAAGAAGAAAAACAATCGTTCTAATGAGAAAATTTCTCGTTCTCGTTCATTTTTAATATGCTTACATCTATATTTTATCATTTATATCTATTTATATACTTTTTGTTCTTCTACTTCTCCCTTTCATAATTGTGCTGCTGTAAATTGGGAATTTCTTCATTGTGCGATAAATAAAGGTTTCCTTCTCTTCTTATTAGTATGAGAACGTAGTATGCATGTATGGGAGACCCTACATTTCAGTTTGCATTGCTTTGTCCTTGTTTTGAGAGTATTTAGTCCTCTTTGCTGCCATTGTCTATGGGGAGAGATTTGTCTCAAAATTAGTCACACAAATACATCGCAATATTAAACACGTGTTTTTCAGCTCCACAAATATTTTGGTGATTTTCATCTGTTTTTTTTAATGTTGTGTGTACTTTTATCATCACTGCAGGCGAATTGTCGAATGCGCGTTTGTGGATCAACGAATAATATAACCAGAGTCTGAATCTGTATTCAATGAGTTCATTTGTTTTTCAAAACAAAACGGGAATTAAAAAAAAAAAAAAAGAAAGAAAAAAAGACTTGATTTGTCATTATTCATTTCAAAAACCAAACAGAAATAATATATGTTAATAAGGTTGGGGTTTTTTTGGTGGGAGCGGGGGGGATTACTTGGAGACCGCCTGCCCATCCGTGTTCGTTCCGGTGCCCTACTTATAGTTGTGCCACCCAGTGGGGATGATTTAAAAAACATAATTCAATCATTCCGATGATTTGAGGCCCATTCATTTTCCAATCCGCTTTATCCTCACAAGGGTTGCGGGGGTTCAATCAGCCTGCCATGCATGTTTTCAGAATGTGGGAGGAAACTGGAGTACCCGGAGAAAACCCACGCAGGGCCAGGGAGAACATCCCTCCACACAGGGAGGTCAGAGCTGGAATTGAACCCAGTACTATTGCACTGTGAGGTCGACTCGCTAACCACTGTAGCACCGGACTGCAGTTTATTTATGAATAAAACGCATCTTGTTAGACCTACTCTCTGCCCTGCGCTGGCTCCGTAGACGTGGCCTGAGCAGGCGCAAGTTGTTTTTTTTTTCACCAAATTGTCACTGTTAGAATACATTGTGCCTGTCGTCAGTGTTCCATTTTGTGGCCCCTCCCTCCTGTTTTTGGTTGCCCTTCCCTGAATTCAGTGTGGGCTGGGCATCTACCCAATCATCGCACCTGTCTCACTTTCACACCTGCCTGTCTTCCCCTCGTCAGCCACACTGTCCTCTGCAGCATAAAGGCCAGTCTGAAGAGCCTTGCGCTGATCAGAATCCGCTGCCATTCGTGCCAAAGTACAGATGTGCTGTTTTATGGAAATCGAGTCCTAAAAACCCAATTCGCTTTACAGGATGCTTTCTCATTTTCCTGTAATTATACTCTGTTAAATATGTCAACTAAATGTAATTTTTCCCAGTGTTGTGACAGGCTTTTGGGCTTGTCATTCTCACACTTTGATCTCTGGCATCATTGGTCCCATTCATTAAAACGGCAAAACAACCCAGACAAAGGAAACACACTCTTTGAGTTCATCATATTTGGTAGATGCGAGATAGGCCATTCAGCATATACTATACGCAATTGTGGATTGACCTGTAATTTTAGGGGCACATTTCCTCCAAATTCTTACCAATTCTGTATTGCAAGCTTGCCAAAGATATTGTTTTGTGGAATTTGCATGTTGTTTCATTCTGGCCTCGGTTTCCTTCTCATCCATCCTGGTTTTACGCAGCCTTTTGCTCATGGAAAGTCTTCAGCTCATTTCTGGAACATTTCTGAATCAGCCATTCAAACTCTGTGAAACACACATTTGTATGTGCAGAACCAACAATATGTTCCTTATACAGACTGCGAAAAGAAAAAGAGGCTCCAATACAGGTTGTTAATGAACGTGAGTCGGTTTAAAGATGCAGCACACGTCCGGTCTTTAGGCAAACACTTGGTGATGTCAGGTACGGCAGACTGAGATCATTGTTCATGCACTAAAGCACACGTCCGGTGCCTTTAGGCAAACACTTGGTGATGCCAGGTACGGCAGACTGAGATCATTGTTCATGCACTAACGTCTCAGGGCAGAGGAACTACAAGTTAAATTGGTTGTGAGCTGATTTGTGTCAAAACTGAGCAAACAAGGTCTCAAAGGATGGGACGCTGGTCCGAGCAGCTTTCTGTGGACTTGTAATGATGACAAATGAGTGTTCCATGAAAGGGACTGTGAGTAACACACGGCCATTCCCCTTACCATTAACCCCCCATTAATGCTCAACCCCGGAATTACGTGTAATTTGAGCTAAATACAGTAGAGTATTTGTAATGCACGGCTGGTTGGACATCACCACCCCTGGTCCCCTCCCTTGACTCACCATTTGAGGATGATAGCAGCGATGCTATCTGTTTTGGGATATCTGTTCAATATCTCACATTTGTCCTAAGGTGTGAATGTGAGTTGGAATAATTGTTTATCATGTTTGTATTTGTCTACGTGTGCCCTGTCATTGGCTTCCATCTCCAATCCAAAATCTTCTGGGATAGGCGACCCTAAGGAAGGATGAGTGCCACAAAAAATGGATGGTTGTACTTTGTGTGGATTTATTCTTAGATGTTATTTATTTAACCCATTTAATTGTTTCAAAAAAAATCTGGTAATATGATGACTGTTGTAAATATGGTTCAATTCTGGATGCTCAGTCTATTTGGAACACCCACTCATGTGACGACTGTAAATAGTTCCATGTCATATAAATGGCTCAAAGAAATTAACTTCACAGCAGGGGGAAAAAAACACGTTTTTCTACAATGTAGAAGAAACTCATTTTAGTCACGGGCCAATTTGGAGTTACGTCTTCCCTCGGAGGGCCGTTATGACAGTGAAACCACAAAATTACTATGTGTACACAACAAAATAATAGATTACTAGTTTTGAAACCAGTCAATTATAATAGTTTGTTCAATTATTGTTCAAGTGAGTGTGAACTGGGGAACAAAATTATTGCAAAATCTCAACGTTATTTATTACACATGACAATTTGAAATTTTGGTACAGATTTTAGCAAGTTGACACACATGATTTGCTTTCGCGGGCCACATAAAATGACCCGACGGGCCGGATCTGGCCCCCGGGCCTCGACTTTGACACCTGTGTTCTACATTATCCATCGCTTCCTTCTTTTGGATTCTAGCTGCAAGAAGAGCTTTTGTTGATAAATGAATGAATGAATGTAAGTGTGCCAATCAGATACCAACTGGGGTAAATGATTGTTTGTGTATACTAGTGTTGTTTGTCAATCTTATCAAGATTTCTCTATTTAGATTATATTGTTTCAATTTTGATAATTTATCTCAATGGGAAACACGTTTTGAAACTAGACATTTGAAATTTATGGAGAAATTCCATGTGAATGATGAAATGTTGAATGATAAAATATAGAATGGAATGATGTGGAATGATACCGAATGATGTGGAATGATTTGGAATGGGAATAATTGGGTACTCCAGTTTCCTCCCACATTCCACAAACATGCATGGCAGGCTGATTGAACACTAAAATTGTCCCTAGGTGTGAGTGTGGGCACGGTTGGTTGTTCATCAATGTGTGCCCTGCAATTGTTCCCAAGTTGAATTGAATAATCTGAATGATTTGAATTCCAAATTTAAACATTGTGAATCAGTTTTGTTTCATGCCTAACTGTGAATGAATAGGGAAGTTTTGGTTTAAAATGTTTTCATTTGGAGAAACTGTAAATTTTTGGAATGAGAAAAAAAAAATAGTGCCCTGAATGACACACACTGAATGAAAATAATAACATTAAAGAATAAGACTCATGTGTGAATGGCTTTAGAATTCAAAACAATTATGTTTAGGGTTAGGATTTCAAAGTGAAAGGGAAACACAGAAAAGATTGTGTTTGACGTTGCAGTTTCTGGAGCAACCCATCTCTCTTCATCAACTTCCTTCTCATAACATAAAACTCACTTGGATTCGCCCTAATTAGTTGCCTCTGATGTTTTTGCTGCTTGATTAAAATCTCTTTTCACCATTCGAAGTTAACAGTGAACAAAAGCCCCATGAACGTCTCTTCAAAGGACATTGACTTGAATACTCACTTCCTGGATACATGACTAATCATTGAACTCTGCTTAAGCTACTATACAACTGAAAAAATATGTCCACAGCAATCGTAACATCTGGTACGGTAACATATAGACATGGTCATTGAAAACAATGGAAAACGCCGGGCCGGTGTGCAAGGGGCGGGGGGGGCTCAGTCGCTGAGACCCATTCCTGCAGCAGCTAAGGAGATGTCACTCACTGGCTCAGGGATGCAATCATGTGTACTATTTACTTTTCAATTAGGCCATATCCAAATGGAAGATAGGGAGGTTTTAAAAGTATTCACATGGTCGTTAAAGGAGTACAGGATTTTCTGCCTCACCTTCCAATTTAGTTTGAGTCCATTTGCACAATTAGCTGCTCAAACAACATTCTCGGCCCCGAGCACACATAATGATAATAAATCTTATGGGCTAATGTTGCAAAGAGCCAGCAAAAAAAAAAAAGGTTGATTTAGGGTCATAGGAGATGGCATTTTACCCCAAAAACCAATACAGTCTATCGCGATATAGTTGCATGCCTCATAATCTTCTCACTATCTTATAAAGCAAAACAGGATATGATATTGAATATATATCATAAGAGCGGCCCGGTGGTCAAGTAGTTAGCGCGTCGGCCTCACAGTGCAGAGGTACCGTGTTTGATTCCAGCTCTGGCCTTCCTGTGTGGAGTTTGCATTTTCCCACTGTGCCTGCATTTTCTCCGGGTATTCTGGTTTCCTCCCACATTCCAAAAACATGCATGGCCGGCTGATTGAACACCCTACTAGGTGTGAGTGTGAGCACGGATGGTTGCTCGTCCCTGTGTGCCCTGCGATTGGCTGGCAGCCGGTTCAGGGTGTTACCCAACTGCCCAAAGACAGCTGGGATAGGCCCCAGCACACCCCGCGACCCTTGTGAGGATAAGGCGGATATGAAAATGGATGGATTGATGGATGTATAATCATCATATAGAATTTATTGTACCTTTTGAGACCCATTGGACGAACATTTATTGTTCACCGAGTGGTTCTTAACCTGGGTTCAAACGAACCCCAGGGGTTCGGTGAATCTGTGTCAGGGGTTCAACGGAGACTCTGCCATCGAGGTTAAGACACAGCCGACTCAACATGTCATTTAGTTATGATAAACCCGCTTGACCGTCACTGGCTGCAGATGATCACATTACATTGGTTGTCCAATCAGTGCTGCGGGAAATGTAATTCGCTCGGTAGGCAGCGTGTGAATGTCGTGATAGTACGTTGTGTGATTTTTAAAAAATAAATATTTTAACACATGCTACGTCGAGCAAAAACAGAAAGTGGTCGGATGAATATGTACAACACGGATTCATATGCATCACGGAACGTGATGGGACTCAGCGTCCTATCTGCATGATTTGGCATGCCAAGTTGAGCAACTCTAGTCTCGCACCGGTGAAACTGAAGGAACACTTCTCGAATCAGATTTCCATTTTTCACAAAGTGTTCGGTGGATCTGCATATGAACTGGTTGGGTTCTTAACCTCTTAACCTCTAACAGGGTTAAGAACCACTGATTTAGAGTGTTCCATTAACATGACACGCATGTCTTTTGGAATGTCGGAGGAAACCAGACTACCCGAAGAAAACCCACGCAGGCACGAGGAGAACATGCAAACCCCACACAGGAGCCAAAATCGAACCATGCAGCCGACCACTGGGCCGCCCACCTTACTTCCACTTGAGCTTTCTTTTTAAATATGTACAATTGTCTTTTTAATCGTTGGATGCACCTTTTGGTGATATCTCAGCCCTGTGTTTACTTACTAGAATAGTGCACTGTTTTGTCATCTCAGTGTGGATTTACAAGATAACCACTGTTTTGTGTGAATTTTAACGTGTTGACTGTGCATTGAAGACATTGTTGACGTCTTGAAATCAATAGCAAACCTCCTGACAAATAATGCTCCTTCACAACCCTAAATAATCATGATGAGTTGCCCTCTTTTTACTCCGCCAGACTTCACATCCCACCTGGACATCTGTTAGTTCTTTGAGACACTGACCTCTTATTGTTTTTGCACTTTGGCCTGGCTCTCGCTACCACCCTGTATCCTGCCAATGAACAAACTGAGGTCATCCTGTTTTCCTTCTTTTGTTGGGTGACAATGAGTGTTTTCTCTCATCCCAAATACAGTCATCTTGACCCTCACAAAACAATGACTGGACTCACTTGATGATCATTCAAGAGTGTTGAGATAAACACATGGAAGCTGGCCACATCTGCACAATAACTAAAATGTTACCTCACTGAATGGTACACTGGAGAGAATTTATTCTAAAAAAAACCTTACCTGACAATATGGGGCATGCCTTATACCGGTAGTTGTAATTTCTGTCTTTTGTCTGAATCCAAATCCCGCCCAATGAAATTGAAAATGGATCCGATCGCATATCTGCCTTGATTCTACTCACATTAATCAATTAGTGATTAAAAAGAAGTCAACTAAAAGCTTTTAAAGAAACCTCCATCATAACTGAACATGAACGCAGCAATGTGCAGATTATGGTGCGGGAGTCGGAAGATTGAATCCCAAAAGCATTGGGTCATACAAGACACACTTTTCCTCTGTGGCCTTATCTTATTAATGTGGAGTTTCAGGAAACTATTGCTGCACTGATGTTTCCAGCCACAATGCAACAGGCCAGAACAATGTAGTGATAATTTGTTTGGTTTCCGGCAAAAGGACTGTGAAAACAGCGATGGCCATCGAGACAGGAAGGCCATTAATAGATGAAGGAATGTTGACTGAGAGCAAAAACGGATGTGGGGACGCAGTAAAATGAATCAAGTTGGGAGAACCAATATTTTGTTCTTCACCTAGATACACATCATGTGAAAAAAAATCTATGGTGATTTTTAGAAAACATTTTAATTTATCTTTTTATTTTATAATGCAGTACATCCATCCATCCATTTTCTTTCGCTTTTTCGGGGCTGGGTCACGGGGGCAGTAGCTTTCGTAGGCAGTGCAGACCAAACTCTGACATCGGTAATGCATGGACAGAACAGCCAGTGTCAGTGGGTTCGGTATACAGTGATCCCTCGCTATTTTGCGGTTCTTTTATCGCGGCTTCAGTGCATCGCGGATTTTTTCAAACATATTCATAAAAAAAAAAAATAAAAAAAAATTATAAGTCCGCAAAAAATTTTAATAAACATATTAAAAAAATATATATATACTTTTTTTTAAGTCTGCAAAAAGTCCGCAAGCGGTACACGAGAAGCTGCAAAACAACAGTGAGTCACATAGACCGCAAACAAAAAAAAACATTTTTTTTTTCAAAATAAAATTTTTTTTTTCATAAACATGGAGTCCAGTACTGTATACGTTGCTCTATGTGACTCGCTGTTGTTTTGCAGCTTCTTGCGGTCCGTTTGCAGACTTTTTGCAGACTTTAAAAAAAAAAAAACTTTTTTCATGTATATGAAAAAACACATTTTTTTTTCAAAAAAAAATTTTTTTTTTTTTCATATACATGGAGTACAGTACGGTCGCTACTTCGCAGATTTTCGTTTAGCGCGGGTGGTTTTGGTCCCCATTAACCGTGATAAACGAGGGATTACTGTAGATTTTAATTTTTTGTTTTGATTAAGTAATAAAGCCAATTTCTTATTTCAATTTCAGAACAGGTGGCCCGGTGGGCGAGTGGTTAGCACGTCGACCTCACAGTGCAGAGGTCGTGGGTTCGGTCCGGGCTCCGGCCTTCCTGTGTGGAGTTTGCATATTCTCTTTGTGCCTGCGTGGCTTTTCCGGGTACTCCGGTTTCCTCCCACATTCCAAAAACATGCATGGCAGGCTGATTGAACACTCTAAATTGTCCCGAGATGTGAGTGTGAGCGCGGATGGTTGTTCGTCTCTGTGTGCCCTGCGATTGGCTGACGACTGGCTCAGGGTGTCCCCCGCCGACTGCTCGAAGACGGCTGGGATGGGCTCCACAGCACCCGCCAACAACCCCTGTGCAGATGAAGCAGATTGGAAAATTGATGGATGGAATTCAGACCACTTTAAATATTTCCTTTGCTTCATCTTAAGAAATCAATTGACATGAACTAAATTAATTATTTATGTCAATTTGGTCATCAGCTTAGTCCTGAGCAACTGTGATGTAATTTTCCCTTGACAGCAAGTGGCAAAATGGCCACCGCCCCAGATGGATAATTGTTGTGGATTTTGCTGCTTGATTCATATTCCACAACCCATGAATCAGAATGCTGTGTTTGGGCAGATTGAACATGTTATTGTGAATAAAAATTGAATTTGACCTGCCCTTTAAACAAAATCTGAAAAAGTTCTTAAAAACTGAATAGCATAACTGACCCATACATCTGCTTGAGATGAGAAAAGACGCTTCTCAACACATTCTTAAGTGGTTTCATATGAATGTGGATTGTCAATTGATTTGCCTACCAGTCGCAGCACATGTGCCGCACTTTAGAAACAATCTGTCGAGTGCATAGCGATGTGTGCTAAGGTGTGTTCACTTTCACTTCCTAATTTTAAATGAACACTGAAGCAATTTCACAACACTAACAGACTGGCACACAGATGGTCTTTAGCACACTCAGCTTTTTCAGTAGTTATAATTTTAATGGAAGTCGATTCTATTCAGAATATCTTAAATTAAATACAAATAGGAGTTTGCATGTTCTCCCCGTGCCCTAGGTGTGATTGTGAGTGTGAATGGTTTTTCGTCAATGTGTGCCCTGCGATTGGCTAGCAACAAGTTCAGGGTGTACCTAAAGACAGCTGGAATAGGCTCTAGCTTACAAAAAAAAAAACCAAAAAAAAAAACCCCAGCTAAGTGGCTTTAATGCCGAGTCTGTGGTGAGTCACCTTGTCACTTGGTTAGCCGTGGTGAAATAACTTTTTAAGTGAATCAACAAATACAATCGAAAAGCAAGAGGCACATTTATGGTATCTCACTGAGGGGCGAATGCTTGCGAATGTTTGTGAATGTAGCTCAAGACATACTGAAAAATTTTGGGCCCATTTCCAAGCTGCCTTTCATTTAAAAAAATTCGGGAAAAAGTGGCGCACATGCAGTGGAAATCTTTCTTGAATGAATATCACGTCTTGGTGGTCTTCCAGTCAGGTTTCAAGGGTTTACAGTGTGCAGACACTGAAAAATAGTCGGTGATGTCGTGTCTTCGATGCAGAATTACTTAACGAATGACCAAGGCAGAGCAATGAATGACCTGCACATTCTGCCACTGGAAAGTAACTTCGGATCCTCTCGTTTATAAATATTTGGAAATGTCCAATTACAAGACGACATGATTCATTAAAAGTGGCCATCTATTGAGAGTTTGTAAATTTTGACATATGTGTGTAGCTCATTGCTCAACACATTGTTCTGTCAATCACCCTTAGCCCTTTCATGCACCAATAATGATAACCTGTAACCTGATAACATGATAAGCTGTCAACTGTAGAAACCGCTGTCCCTGAAAGGGTTATTATGATTGCTAAATCATGCGCAATCAGCAAGAAAATTATATTTACAGCATTATTTATTTTGGCAGTTAGACTAAAATTCCAGTTTGTAAATTTGCCGTTTGTGGACAATAAACTGGCCGCTGTCTGAGAATCGGAAGGAACTGAAACAAATGGAGAAAATGTATGTTCACATTCCTACTGGTTCTTAGTCCCACTTAAAGGAGACAAGAGAGAGTGTTGAGAGGTTCATGTCTGCACAGATAAGATCATCCACGTCTCACTCCTTGCACTTGTATAATGTGCGAGTGTTCCTCTGTGACAGGTGCATGCTGCAGAAATGATAGACACTTGAATACCCAAGCGTTGTTCTGCTGACTAAAACTCTTCTCGGAGACGCTCATCACATAGCATTTTCAAGGGTTAAGACCATGTGTTCAAAAACATTATGCCAGTTGCAGTGGACAAAAGTATTCCAAGATCTAACCATTATCAACCATCCATTTTCTGAACAGCTTATCCTTCACTTGGGTCGGTGCATGCCAAAACCTATCCGGGGTGTCTTCCTCAGTAGGCGGGATATACACCCTGAACCGATCACGAGTCAATCGCAGGACCTAACCAACACATCAACAGAAAATAAGTGCAGCATGAATTTGGGATGTGCGGGATTTGGACACTGTCATGCTTCCTTCCCCGAAACGGAACCTTATAATTCTAAAATGTACCGTAGTTGTTTTGAATATAGATTATGAGGTATCTCGGTGCTTAATGCCCTGGATAAGTATTAACCGAAGTGTCTTCAGAGCAGAGGTCTGTCTGCATTTATTATACGTCTAGCTTTGTACCACTGAGTACAGCAGTGATGACAAGCAGTGGCCCATGCCTATACTAAAGTGCGTCCTCTGCAGACAAACATGAGGCAATGCAACTTCTCCGTCAATTTGCTTGGCCAAGTCACATTACAGATACTGTAACATGACAGCAATGCAAATAAGTGAAATTAGATACATGTGATGAGCAAACGCATTTTTGAATGGTAGTGGAATTGATCTCGCAGTCTCAATGTAACTGAGGGGTAAAATAACCAAATGATTAATGCATCATGAAACATGATTGATGGTGAAAGACAAAATTGTCAAGAGTATCAGTGTGTTTAATAAATAAGAAATACAATACAATCAACATATCGTGAAATCGTGATGAAAATACTAAAACGCAATACTAATCAGAATACTAGTGGGGGTGCATAGAAGATATTATTCATTTTTTCATTTATTCATTCATTTTCCAATCCGCTTTATCCTCATAAGGGTCGCGGGGGGGTGCTGGAGCCTATCCCAGCTGTCTTCGGGCAGTAGGCGGAGGACACCCTGAACCGGTTGCCAACCAATCGCAGGGCACAAAGAGACGAACAACCATCCGCACTCACACACACACCTAGGGACAATTTGGAGTGTTCAATCAGCCTGCCATGCATGTTTTTGGAATGTGGGAGGAAACCGGAGTACCCGGAGAAAACCCACACAGGCACAGGGAGATCATGCAAACTCCACACAGGAAGGCCGGAGCCTAGATCGAACCTCGACCTCTGCACTGTGAGGTCGACACTCGAATCAGTCGCCCACCAGTTCTGCACTTATTTTGCATTATGTTTCCAATTGGAAATGAGCAAATGAAATGAATTAAGATACTGGGAGTGTTGGTCCCTGACTAAAGACTGAAACTGCTTGAATGATTTTAAGCAAAATCATGTCATTATTGATGCCATACTGCTATTTGACCCCAGTTCTTTTGGGAAGAAACGCCCCATGAGCAATGGACTTTCTTTAAGTCCAGGATGTCCTTCAGAGCTATTTGTTTGGAGTGTAACTTACAATAAAGGTCAGCAGCTGTACGGCGCAACCTGTGGTGTGGAGGGACAGAGGAAGCAAGCAGGAAACTGGCAGGCATGGAAAGGAAGAACACATGGTCACAGGAGAGCTTATAGCGCAATCTTATTTTCCAAAACACCTAAAGTGCATGTGTTGTAAATATTTAAGTGTATATATGCCACCCCACCCCCATTCTGATTTCACCCTCATTAAAACCCATCACAATGTATACATCCCAAATAAACACTAAACACAGTTTCGAAAGGATAACATATTAACACTGCCAGCCCTTCTGGTGAAAATGCACATTTGACATATGGAGCTGGCAGTGGCAGTGAATGAGATAAGGGGGAGCAAATCCAAACCTATTTGTGAAAAAAGTAATCCATCCATCCATTATCAGTGCCGGAGCCTATCCCAGCAGTCTTCGGGCAGTCGGCGGGGGACACCCTGAACTGGTTGCCAGCCAATCGCAGAAAAAGTCATTGTCCCCCTTGTGAAATCATGAGCAAACTGTGGTTACTCAGAGGTTTTTGGAAAGCTGTGTTCAATGTTCACTGGACACCCGATTTGATGAATCAAGAAATCACTTTAGGTACCAGTCAGGCAAAGAGAAATAGAGCTACAAAAGAAAAATAAATAAATGTGCCAATGAAATTCAAGAACAAAAGAGAAATGCGAAGTGATCAAAATCTATGTCAATCGGGAAAATGTTACAAAGCCGTTTCCAAGGCTTTGGGAGATCCACAAACTACAGTAAGAAATATAATCCACAAATGAAGAAAACAGGAACATTGGTGAACTTTCCCAGGATTGGTTGGCCAATCAAAATTAGGCGTCCAACGACCCAGCAAGGAGGTCATAAAAGAACTCAGCCAGAAAAAGGTACAACAGAACCATATCGAAAGACAGGCATAACTGACTCAACCATCGGAAAGACACTGGGCAAAATAGACATGAATGGGAGAGTTCAAAGGCAAAAACCACGGCTGACAAAGGCTCACCTCCCTTTTAGAAAGAATCATCTAATTGGTCCCCAAAACATTTGGACAAAGTATTTTGTGAACTGATGAGAGAAGTTTTGTGAGTGAGCGCCTGAACCATCATGAAACTTGATGATGCACAGCTCTTTTTGCAGTGACCCCCTTGGCCCCACCCACAGGTGGTGCACCAGTGAGAAGATGGGACCCACATTCACTTTTATAACTATAAAAGCATTTTCCTCCCATCTGTCATCTTACCACTGTATATACTATACACCCCTAACGTCCATCCGATCCTTTCCATTGTTTAACTTTGTTCCTGCAGCTCTGGGACATTTCCGATGCTACTGCTGTGAGTGGGCTTTTTGTGTGTGTGTGTGTGTGTGTGAATGAGGGACAGAGTGTGTGCAAGTGTGTGTGTGCCCCAACCCACTTCTTGTTTTTGGTGAAGTAATAAGGAAACTCATAGTCAGGGCTTTTGTAAAGACACACTATAGCCACACTTCCAATTGGCCAATCCATTTCAAGAAGAATAGAAGGAAATAGAAAGTGGTTGTGTAAGCTGGTCAGGGTCTGCTACTTCACAAATGCAGCAGTTCCACAACTGCCATTCAGCCACAATATTTGTTTGTATTCACACTTTTCAAATCACTCACATAGAGGCTGATACAGTTTGACAGAATGCCTAACGTGATACAAGTTTTCAGTCAAATATTCAAATACTTCATGTCAAAAGTCTTCAAGACATCAAGTAACCACACTGTACTGTATCTCAAACAGTTTTGCTCTTTCTCAATACATGACTTCCTTGATTACACTGACTGCACACATTATATTGCTCACCTTTTATGCCAAAAAAATCCCATTAATCTACATTTGATAAATCTGAACCATTGTTTATTGATGACGCAGATTTTTAGAAAATTATATTTGTGATAACATTATTTTTGTTCTCCATGAATTTTCAAAGGTACTTACATTTATATAATAATATAGTAAGACACATTATTTATGAATTACTAATTAAGCCAAATGATTTTTTTTTTTTGTTTATGGAATTTTCCTTTACCAAAAATGTCTTGATACAAAGTTGCGGAATGTTATTCTTGATTTATTTGTGACTTCTAAAAGAAGACCAGGGTGGAGACTCAAATCTTGGTAAAATAACCCCCCCGCCCCCTCCAAAAAAATTCTGTTCAAAATTCCTCAGTTCTTTTCAAAATGGAAAAAAAAAATGTTTACAGTTCATCGAAATAGAAATAGTCTACATGAAAGCACTTTATGATACTGGGTGAAACAAATACAGTCCTGGAGATGGTGGCCTAATAAATTTGTGACCCACTGTAAATGCTACCTTCCAGTGAAAAGTTTGATGAAATATACATTATTACTTGTGAAGTTTTATTGAACTCAAAGTTCAGTGAATCACAAGGTTTCTCTTTCCTGTTGGTAATTTTCTGCTGACTTTGGCAGGTGACCTAGAGTTCACCACCACATTCAAACTCAAACACACTTCCTGTGGTGCTGACATTTTGTAGTTGCACGCTAAGAGAGTTTGAATTAAGAAATGGACAGTAAAAGGGTCCATGCTGCTTTACCCGACCCTCCTTATCAAAGAAGGGATAATAATGAAGAAGAGGAAAAGGTTTTTGGGAATATTTTTGCAGAACTGGAATCTGTGGATCTTCCTCTGGGAACCACATTAAGGTAACCCTAATGCAACATGGCGACACAATCTGCCAAGTATTATACATAGGAACAACGAGCTCATTTGTGTATTAGGGACATATGGGACATTTTTTGAAAAACTCTATGCAGAATCGTATTGGTAATATTAACACAAGGTGGTATTGATAATACAGCTGAAAGTGGCCCTTTTGCTCAGACAATCAAGAAAGAAATTTGATTATAATCATTAAAAAAAACTCAAATCAATTAAATCAATCAATGTTTTGTTTGGTGCCAATTTTTATTTTCCAAGTATTTTAAAATGAGAACGTTCAAACCGATGTTTTTAAACTTCAAAACTGCTTGCTTTTGCAGCTGATGTGTAAACACCAATACTGTACAATCAACAGTAATACAATGATTTCAATTCTTTTTTGTGCATTTTTGACATCATCAACGGTAACGGTCAATATCCTGATTTCATTTGTTAAGCACAAGTAAGGTATACATGTGAAAGATATGTGATGTGAATCTGCAGCAACACATGGGTGGATGTTGCTTTAAGATTTTATCGATTCATACTTGATGATGTGTGCACAACATAATTATTACAAAATAGATAGAAACACTGTAAAGCACATAAACAAATTTATCCTGGGGGGTACAATAAATGTTAAATATGTTATAAAATGGACAAAATTATTATGCTCAATACAGTACTGTGAAGCCTAGGGTAACCAACACTTTTGAAGTTGAGAGTTATTTATTTGGCACGGATTAATGCTCAGTGCTACCATTTTGATAAACATTTCTGAAAAAGCAAATTTACTCAAAATATCTTTAACTATATATTATTGAGTCATAATATACAGCTATGTGACAACACTGTCAACAATAATTTTAAAAGGCACAGGAGAGATAAATATCAACATACAACAATGTATTTCTGTAAAGCTCTGCAAGTGTTTACATTTTTAAACAATCACCATTTCAACACTGCGAGGAAATCACAATGTTCCATCGCTGACGCGGTCGAGGTGTCCCTTGTGTAGACAATATTTTATTTCCGGGTAGACTCGGTTGTTCCTGAATTAAATATGGATCTCGTGCGCCCCCCACTGGTCAGTACTTCCCAGTTCCCCCCTACAGCCGCAGCTATAGACAGCCATAATAATGCACACGTAATCATGGCGGAGAATGAAACGTTGGAGTGTATAACGGAGCACGAGCGGATTCTACAGGAAATTGAGAGTACGGATACGGCTTGCGTCGGTCCCACGCTTCGGTAAGAAGATGCGTTTTTTTCGGAAGCCAGTGCAAATTAGCAGTGCTGGTGAATGTATTTCTTTCGTCTATTCTACCTTTTGTTCGAAAGCTAGTTTATCATGAGCTATCTTAGCAACCGGTAGGCTATGTTAGCAATTTTAGCTAAACGGCTGCATATTCTTGTAACTTAATATTTGCTGGTGAATTAGCGAGCACGATAACCTCCACCAGCGGTTAGGTTTAATAGCTGCGTATTTAGTGTACCGCCGACGTAGTCATTTGCAGAATTTGATAATTGACCGGTGACCTGTCAAAATGTAAACATGAATTGTGGGTGTGGCTATCGGTCTTCTCGTCTCGTTACTGTTGTCAGCTAACGGTTTGAACGCCTACCTACTTAATATCACTCAGAGAAAACCCAAGGAGATACAAAATGCAATTTTCACATGACAATAAAAAATTTTAAGGAAAAAAAAAATCCAAACATTTCTGACCCTCTGAAAAAGTAATTGCCCACTCTTGTTTAATCGCAAAGGCCCTGTGACAAACCACACATTTTCGAAATATGAGTTCAATTTCACAAGCCACACATAAAACTGAGTACCACCATACTTGTTGAAAAAAAAAAATCACTCAAATAAAATCTGCCAGTAAACGTGAAGTAGGCTACAAGATTCAATGCATCGTGCCACGAGCCAAAGAAATTGAAGAAGAAATTACAAAATTATTTCCAAGGTCAGCGAACCCCTGTCAGAGCCAAATCTTCTCAGGAGTGGATGACCAACTAAAATTACTCCCAAAAGTGTGACGACGACACACCCAGTAGGTCACAAAAGTACCTCGAACAACATCGAAAGACCTGCAGGCCTTGCTGGCCTCAGTTCAGGTCAGTGTTCATGACTCTACCATAAGAAAGACACTGGCCAAAAATTGTATCCTTGGGAGAGTTTCCAGGTGAAAACCCATGCTGTCAGCAAAGAATACAAAGGCTCGTGTCACATTTGCCAAAAAACATCCTCAAGACTTTTGGGGAAACATTCGGTGGACCTACGAGTCAAAAATTGACCTTTTTGGATGATGTGGGGACCGTTACATCTGGCGTAAAAATGGCACGCATTCGATAAAAAGAACAGGATGCCAACAGTGAAGCATGGTGGTGGCAGTCTGATGGGCTTGGACTGCTTTCTCTGCCTCAGGACCAGGAGAACCTGCTGTGATTGATGGAATGATAAATTCTGCTGTGTACCAGAAAATCCTGAAGGAGAGAGAACGTCGAGCCATCTGTTCGTGCCCTCAAACTTAAGCGCTCTTGGATCATGTAGCAGGACAACCCTCTGAAACACACCCTCAAGTCCACCTCTGAGTGGCTCAAAAAAACAGAAAAAAAACTTAAGGTTTTAGAGTGGCCAAATCTTCCAATATGATGGAGTTGAAACACTTCTGCATAGAAGAGCGGGGCCAAAATTCCTCCACAGCGTGAAAAACTCATCACCAATTATTGCAAACGCTTGTTTTCGGTTATTGCTGTCAAGGGTGGCGCAACCCGTTACTCGGCTCAGGGGTCAGTTACTTTTTTCACAGAGGGTCAGAAAAGGATGGATTTGTTTTTTTTTTGTTTTTTTTTAATGCCTTAAATTGAACTGTCATTTGAAAACTGCATTTTGTATTTCCTTGGGTTGGCTCTGAGTGATATTAGAATTGGTTTGAGGATTTGAAACCTTTGTATGTGATAGATATAAAAAATAAAAAAAATTATCAGGAGGGGGCAAATACCTTTTCTTTAGCTTGCGGACTTTACCTGCAAAATATTAGAACAGCAGTAAAATGAAAATGACAGAGATACTGATTGTTGTTTTTGTGAAGGATCAATAATATTTTTCATTGATTTCGGAATTGCCCATTATCAAATAAACAGCTGTGAAAGAACCGTTAGTTAATTTATTTATTTATTTATTTATTTATTTATTTTTTTGCAAATTTGGTATGGTGTTTGGTAACACTGAAGCAATCAGGTGAAATTTACAAAACAAGGTACAATTGTAGAAAATGACACTTCCCCAAAGCTTGGAGGTGGAATTGATTTGTATATGTTGTGATAACTTGACTCATCCCAAACCTTTTCATCTTCTATAGTATAAGTGCCGGGAAGTCCTGGAAAAGTCCTGAAAAGAAGAAAATAATTTCAAGAAAAGAGTGGGAACCGTGCTAATGTTGATACCCACATGGTGTTCATTATGGGCAAACCATGCTGAGCACAGAAATCCAACAGTGGAACACCGCTCAGCTTCTGATTGGGGACGTCTCTAGATTCAGTCACCGTTTCATGAAGTTTTTCCTCCAAAAATTTGAGGCGGCCACTTTTAAGCCTCGAAGTACCTTGAAATAAAAGCCAAAACGCTGATCTCTCGTGTCATAGTCAATATTGGTCGAACCCGAATGGTTCACATTCTACAACAGCAAAAACGATACTGCTGACCTCCCTGTTCCCAAGATTTTGCAGCAGGTTGTACGAAATCTATTACATTTGAATAAAATAAAGACAACACAAAACATCCTGGTTGCGTTGTCAACACACAACCAAAAGATTCTTGTAAACTTAACACACGCTTTTTTTTTCTCCATTATTTTTTTTAATGCAAATCATTTTTGTACTACCACATTATTTAAATTATTGCATCTACTCACCGTTCCCTTTTCCCCTATTCTGCTAATTGCATTTCTTGAAACATGGAACGTAAATACAGCATCTCTCTATGGTTTAATTTTGTTGTCTACCTCTTTAATACAAGTACCCTAAAAAATCCACTATTTATATTTCCTAAGTACAGTATTAATAAAAGGTCTGGATATATTTTCTTCAGATATTAAAAAAAATACTCTTTCAAAACATGAACATGAAAGTATGTGTCATAATTTTGGTTCAGGATACTGCCCAGTGCATAGTGTCAGGATGTGGCCTGGAGACTTCTCAAAATGTCTTTGCACCTTCTTGGTTGCCACACTCTTTTACTTTTTAATATGATGGATGGGGTGCTGTCGAAAGAGAAATATTTTTGGGGGGAGATAATAGATTCCAGGCACAGCTCAGTTTCGACAAATGTAGCATTTCATTTCACCGCCAATAGATGGAGCTGTAACTGTAGAAATCAACGTGAGGCCTCCTATCTTAAATTTGAGGTACTTGTCAATCCTCGTCTTGCTTTTTCAAAACCTGCCTACATTTACAACCTATCAACATAACCTCTCAGTCTTTTTGCGTCCATCATTTATCATGGTTTTAAATGTGAGACGCTTGTATTATTTATCTGAATTGTAGGGGAGGGCACTTACCTTTGTGTCTACTATAGTGGATATGTGATAACTTTATCAGTTTGAACACTATCTTGTCTTTGTGGTGTTTTTACTTAAATATAGGAAGCACATAATTTGCAAATCATTGTATTCTGTTTTTATTTATGTTTAACACCATGTCCAAACTTCACTGGAAATGGGATTGTAGCAGGTATGAATCGCGTGTTGTGTTTAAAAAAAAAAAAGGTTGAAAAATATAGTATTACATTCATCCAACAATTTTCTGATCGATCCGCTTATCCTCATAAGGGTCGCGCCGCATGCTGGAGCCTACCCCAGCTGTCTTCCAGCAGAAGGCGGGGTACACCCTCAACTGGTTGCCAGCCAGTCGCAGGGCACACATAGACGAACAACCATCCACGCTCGCACTCACACCTAGGGACAATTTTGAAGTGTTCAATTAACCTGCCACGCATGTTTTTGGAATGTGAGAGGAAACTGGAGTACCCAGAGAAAACCCACGGAGGCACGGGGAGAACATGCAAACTCCACACAGGGAGGCCGGACTTGGAATTGAACCCTGCACCTCTGTACTGTGCGGCCGACGCGCTAACCAGTCGACCACCGGGTCGCCCGATAGTATTATAAAAATATATAAATCAGACATAAACATGACACACTGCACTGGATTTATTTTTCTGGAGTCTTTATGTTTAGTTGATGAATAAGATTATCTATACACATGCAAATAGGGACACACCTGTTCATATTAACTGTGTTTTTTTTTTTTAATGTGAATCATTTGAATAATGTCATGCTCATACATACAATTATTTGAACATATTTAAAGAGGAGCGCTATTTTTGTTTTTGTTTTTATTTGGGATATGACCATTAACAACCTAATTGTGTATTAATACAATAAAATTATTTCAAACAATTTGTAGAGAACAAGTGGTAGGAGTAGATCTTTTTTTCTATTTCTTCCTACGCCCTCTGAACATAAAAACATTTTAAAAAGAACATCAATTCGCAGTTCAGTGCAGTTTATATGTCTTTTATTGTTAGGTTTATGTGTTCAATAAATCAACTAGTCAACTGCTATAGTCATACAAACTGGATACGGTATGTCTCAATTGACCGTCATCTGCTCCCTGGGTGTGACCCGTTGTCACGATGCCCACGAAAAGCACCACGAGAGCAGTTTCGTCCACAGTGTGTATTCTGTCTTTTAGGTTTTGCTTCGTCTTCGTCAAGCATTGCTTAGCGAAATGGTTTGACAATTATTGCACGTCCTACCACAAGTTGGACATTGTTGTTTTGCATGTTTTGTGCCACATCTTTTGCAATGAAAGGTCTGTTCTTTTTTTGTTTTTTTTTATCCTTTGTTTTGCGCCATTGTGTCCCCCAATATCGCTTCAATAATTGTCTGTATAATTATCATTTTCTGTGCCAGATCCATTTACGATGACCAGCCAAACGCCCACGTGCGCTTCATGGAGAAGCTGGATGCCAGGATAAGAAATCATGACCGTGAGATTGAGAAGATGTGCAATTTCCACCACCAAGGGTTTGTCGACGCTATCACAGAGCTCCTCAAAGTCCGGACTGATGCAGAAAAACTTATGGTAAGTAATGGTGTTGTGTTTATCTCTCGACCAAAGACGTTGCAATATCATTCTCTATACGCGGGGTACGACAAACATCTGGGATGCAACGATTTTAAAATGTTACCATTCGATTCGATTTCGTATGTCTGTCGTCCATGTCCATCCATCCATCCATACATTCTCTTCCACATATCCAAGGTCGGGTTGCGGGGACAGCATCTTAAGCAGGGAAACCCAGACTTCCCTCTCCCCAGCCACATCGTACAACTCCTCTCAGCGGGACACGGAGGCGTCTAGGTAGCGTCTTGAGAAAATGCCCGAGCTACTTCATCTGGCTCTTCTCAGTACGGAGGAGCAGCGGCTCAACTCTGAACCTCTCCCGGATGACTGAGCTTCTTACCTTATCTCAACGGGAGAGTCTAGACACCCTGCAGATAGCGCTTTTTTTTTTTTTTTAACTTGATCAAGTCCGTGATGTAAAGGTCAATACCCCATGACATTATTGGGAGTGAGGGGCAGGGTCGGGGGGATAATCCATCCATCCATCCATCCATCCATTTGCTCATCCTCTTATCCTCACGAAGGTCAACCATAAAACAAATTCACAATGTGAGCTTAATTTTTGAATGTACTGGTGTCATCACGTCGACCTCACAGTGCAGAGGTATGGGGTTCAATTCCAGGTCTGGCCTTCCTCTGTGGAGTTTGCATGTTCTCCCCGTACCTGCGTGGGTTTTCTCCGGGTACTCCGGTTTCCTCCCACCTTCCAAAAACATGCATGGCAGGCTGATTGAGCACTCTAAACTGTCCCTTGGTGTGAGTGTGAGCATGGATGGTTGTATGTCTATGTGTGCCCCCGCCGACAGCTGGAATAGGCTCCAGCATGCCACGCGACCCTTGTGAGGATAAAACGGATCAGAAAATGGATGGATGGATGAATGCGGTGCCAGTCAATACTCTATGGCAGAGGTCGGGAACCTTTTTGACTAAGAGAGCCATAAAAGCAAAATATTTGGAAATGTATTTCAGTGAGACACACACACACACACACACACACACACACACACACACACACACACACACATCAAACGAAGGTCAACCATAAAACAAATTCACAATGTTAGCTTACTTAATTTTTGAATGTATTGGTGTCATATAGGCCCCAAAAAAAGCTAACCCCCCAGGTTTTTTATTTTACTGGCACATGCGGCGCCAGGCCCGGTGATCGTTTGGTTATCACGTCGACCTCACAGTGCAGAGCTACGGGCTCAATTCCAACTCCGGACTTCCTCTGTGGAGTTTGCATGTTCTCCCCGTACCTGCGTGGGTTGTTTCCGGGTACTCCGGTTTCCTCCCACATTCCAAAAACATGCATGGCAGGCTGATTGAGCACTCTAAACTGTCCCTTGGTGTGAGTGTGAGCGTGGATGGTTGTATGTCTATGTGTGCCCCGCCGACTGCCCGAAGACAGCTGGAATAGGCTCCAGCATGCCACGCGACCCTTGTGAGGATAAAACGGATCAGAAAATGGATGGATGGATGAATGCGGTGCCAGTCAATACTCTATGGCAGAGGTCGGGAACCTTTTTGACTAAGAGAGCCATAAAAGCAAAATATTTGGAAATGTATTTCAGTGACACACACACACCCACACACGCACACACACACACATCCAAAACATATTTTTGTTTTTTCGTTTTTTTTTTTTTTTTTTGGTGAAAAGTGAAAAGAGTTTTGAAATCATTCATTTTGGTGATTACTTTTTTCTTTCTGAAGCCCCGCCATTTCAAGGGAGATGTAGCGTTTTAATAGCCACTGTGCATTTACAGGAATGTCTTAAACTCATTGAAGTAAAAATGTAACAGATTTTTAGCAGATGGGCAGTAACCATAACTGTCATTTAGAACCGTCTTTCAGTGTGACTTGGGAAAAAAATTATTATATAGTTTGCCATGCTCGTCAGGAAACTTCCTTGTTGAAAGGATTGCATAAAAAGCCGAGTGGTCAATTGGGTCATGGCTCTGAGCTGTGTGACAGGAGCAGATAGTTCAAAAATCCCCATCCAGAATCGAGAAGTTTGTCACTGAATCTGTGAGAAAGAGCCTGTCACAAGCCATTAAACTCCATGAAAGGCCCAGTGGACCGATGATGGGTTCAGGTCCCTGCTGCCTGGTTAATCTGAATTTGCCCGCTTTTGTCCTTGGCCCTTCATGGACAATGAGCTGATTACAAGGTTGAGCAGCTGCAGAAAGTGTGTTGGAGAGGGCATGGCGGGGGCTGGGGGGGGAGGGGGGGTGGGGGGCAGATGCAGAGAAGACAAATTGATTGTGTATACCTAAACCTGTTGAAGATGTCAAAGGGTCAAACACTTCTATGTACCATTCACCTTTCAAATAGTTACGCGCAAATCAGAAGGTTGTAAAGAAATGACAGGTTTGCTAACATATCAAGTTTATTTACAGTATAATGGAAAAACTGATCGATCATGTTTTCTTTGTGTAAATTTGGAAAGAAAGACTTTGGTCACGCTGTCATTGTGGGCTGCTTTGTGGAGAATTTTGAAGGAAAAGTATTTTTACACTTTATGGAGAGAAAGTGAAGCACTGTGACTCATTTCAGAATGCATTCATACCTGTATGCTTCAACAAAGCAAACTTCAGTCTGGTTCAATTCGGAGACATCATCTGTATGTCGGAGACATCTTGTGTATTTTAAAAAAATATACGATGAATTATAGGAATTAATCTTTGGTCATTTTGGCTAGAGTTGAACATCTTGTGATTTATTTATTATTCCCCCCCCCAACCCTCAGGGTCAAGTGACAGACACTAATCGACGACTACAAGAAGCTGGGCGGGAGGTAAGGCCAGCTCATCTGCCGTGCACCTTATTCAATTTTTTTTTAAAAATTTTCAGCACTTTAACATCTGTCAGACTAAATAAACCTTAATACCAGTTACACAGTGTTCTCGGTGCGCGCCAAGTCTTACGACATCACACACCCGACTCTTCTTCTTCCACATAGCATCAAAACAGCTTCTGTTGTAAATTATAATTACGTTCATTCACATATGTCATCGATGTATCTTCGATATTTTTTTTTCTTTCTATACAAAAGCAACACGAGGTTATCCCATAAATGGGTGTTCAGTGGCATGCTTTAAATACTTGCTGCATTTTCTTGAGGTTCTCAAAAACAAAAGCCCTTTTGTGAACATGTCAAGTTTATCGGTTTGATAGTAATGTACTGGTTAAAAATAGAAGAGAAATTCATGAAAAAAGTTCATAAACAGTAAAAAGTTAATGAAATGTAAAAACATAGAGTAGGTCAAAATGCATGCCCACCCGCCACCCCAAATTAACCTCATCCTAAACTTGC
>NW_017806029.1:353272-362354 GCF_001891065.2 Hippocampus comes
CTTTGGATTTATTAAAAAAAAAAAAAGCCCCAGGTACCAACTCATTGAAGAAAAACAAACGCAGAGCTCATACTAATTACAACAATTTAAGTTCAGTGTCATAAGTTCTATATTATTTGTTTCTATACTGGTCCATGAAAATATGATTATGTGAAACCGGTCACCGGCAAAACAAAATGGTGGGGACGTCTGGGCGAAGTCATTTTTTGATATAAATATATATGTTTGTTTCAGGATCACAGTAAACTATCAGAACTAGCAACAGAAGAGAATAAAGTGGAGCCCCGTATACTTGCCGGTTTGACACCTGCAGATTCTCATATTCAGATTTGTCTTTTTTAGTATTTTTAAAATGATTTTTTTCATTTTCTGTTTGTTCCGTATTGCCCCCAACCCCTTTATTTATTATTTTTTTTAAAGGAAAAAAAATGTTGCTAATGCATTTCATTGGCCGTCAATTATATGCAGATTTTCTCTATTTGCGGGTCGGCCTGGTCACTATCCCCAAGTGTCCATTTAACCTCGGCTACACAGTGAAGACTAGTGGGATTGCAGTTTTTAACTTCACTTTTGTATTCAGGCCAGTTAGCATATTGATGCTTTGCTAGCTGTATGAGCCGATATTTCAAGAAAACACCGCATTTCAAGTTGTTTTCATTTTATTTTAATCGCTTTTCTTACCCTTAGGTGACAGCTCAAACTGGGGAGGTGATTCGCTGTCGGATCCAGCAGAGGAACATGGCCACAACTGTGGAGAAACTCCAGCTCTGTATACCAGGTAGCACATTATCAAACAGGGGTCTGTAGCACCCAAAGGACCACAGGAGTCGCTAGGCTGTTCTAAAAATAGCTCACCAGTGATGGAATGTCATGATTTTGTCGGAAAAAAGTCAAAAGAAAGCCATCCTCAACACCTTCACAGAAAAAGAAAAGGATACAATGGGCGAAAGAAAAGCAATCATAGACTGTGGATGACTGGATGAAAATGATATTCGCAACTCTGCGTTGGGCAAGGTGATTATGATGGAACTTTTGTTTGGTGCAATATCAACGAGACCTATGACGACTGCCTGAAGAAAAGATGCAAATTTCCACAGTCACTGATGACGTGGGACTGCGTGTCAAGGAAAGGCACAGGGGAGATGGCAGTCCTCATGATTGCTCAAGATCCAGCAAAACTAGCGGAATGGGACTGCGTGTCGAGGAAAGGCACAGGGGCTCATGATTGCTCAAGATCCAGCAAAACTAGCGGAATTTTAGTCAGCGGACTTGCTGCTGTTTAGCTTGCACCCTGCTCAGTAGCTTGCACGCTTCCTTTCTACTGTCTCCCGCAGCGTATTTTGATGCGAACGTAGCATGGCGCGTGTCAAAGTGCCACTTTATATTCGACCGTATCATTAATTGTATTTTGTCATTGCGAATTAGACACACCGCAGAACCTGTTCTCTCCACAAAGACGAATCCTTTGGTCCATTCGTCCTGAAGTGGACCATACTTGTCATCTTTTATTCTTTTCGCCATTTTATTCATTGAAGGATTAGATTTGAGCAAATGACCGAGCAGGCTGATGCAAAAGGGGGCGTTTACCTGTTTCCCCAGCAATGGAATACGTAGGCCAGTATCATCGATCTAAAATTGCTCCTGCCACCAACTGCAGCCCTGAACAGAACGTGAGCAGTGAAAAATCAATGGATGGATAAAACAAGCAACAGTATTTAGTTTTATCTGTGAGCCAGATGCAATCATCAAAAGAGCCATATCTGGCTCGCGAGCCATAGGCTCCCGACCCCTGCTGTAACCTGATAACATGATACGATGTCCACTGTGGTAACCGCTGTCCCTGAAAGGGTTAATTTGAAGATTTTTCTGATTCAAGAGGATATCTGGTGATGACATCATTTTTCAAGATTAATACATCGTTCTAGAGAGCAAAAAAGACAATGTCCAGTCCAGTCTAAAGCAGAAACACTGCTCCTCAACTCCAAGCTCAGGTCACCCTGGCTTCTCAGCAGGCATGTGCTCGTAGGGCTGAAGTTAATTTTATATTTATGTTCAATTTAAAACCAGATTAACAAGGTGAACGTAACTTGCTCTTCAGAAAGTAATTTTGACTGAGTCTCTTAGCATATTGTCATTGATTTGATAGTACAGCAATACCCGAAGATACTGTGAAGTGGAAAAAGGGCTGTAATAAAAATGTTCCACTGACAAATCTGCTCAACTTGTCAACTACGGTACCAGTTTAAATTACTCAGTTTCTGTTTGGATTTTGAATTTGTAATGTTTTTTTTTTTCAGTGGCAACCCAAAAACATGTGAATTCATTTTTCTATCTTCCTCTTTTGTTCTCTCTCGCAGTGCTAGAAATGTACAGCAAACTTAAGGAGCAGCTGGAATCCAAAAGGTATCAGTTTTACATATCAAAGTAAAAGTTTTGGGAAATGTCTTCAAGGTGGTGGTTAAAAAAAACAAAAAAACAAAAACGAAATTATAACCTCTGTCAAGGATAAAACCACCTTCACCATCAACCTCAGTCAAGAAAGCCCCGTCATTCATATGCCTTTTTTTGTCTGCAATCTGCAATTTCAAACATGTTGTCCCTCTATGTTATAAATAGTATTCAAATATAACTTTCTTAGATTCGAGGTTCTAGATTCGAGGTTCTAGATTCTAATTTTTTCAAACATTTATCTTTGGTCTACATTGCGGATGCACAGCGGATAGTTCAGAGGTCTCATATTCCAATCCGGGCTCCGGCCTTCTTTTGTAGAGTTAACATGTTCTCCCCGGGCTTGCATGCGTTTTGTCTTGGCACGTTTTCCTCCCACATTACAAAAATATGCACGGTAGTTTAATTGAAGCATCTGAAGTCAGTTTGCATCGGCTCTAGCATATCAGCAACCTGAGCAGGGAAGTACAGAGAATGGATGGATGGAATGGAAACAATCAAAAGCAGTAGAAAAAGAAACATTTAACCGGATGATTTACATTTTGAATGGTCAAAGATGATTATTAGTGCTCCGTTGAAAACATCGTAAACAATTGAGAATGAAAATGTTCTTGACGTACTGAAGTCATATTTCTCTTCACGAATACAATTCAAGTCAACTCCACTTTGCGGGTTTGCTTGAACTTCATTTTTACCCCATGAACTTCACAGACAGAAAAATAATGACCCCTTTTTTGTTCATTACTGTGGACCAAAGGAACGGGCCATTCACTGGCAAGACAATTGACCCTCAGTGTGCCCTTGTTTGCGACAAGGCCCCCTCGTTGCAGTCCTGTCAAGGCCCATTGCCAATCTTAGGCAATTAGACCATGTCCGGCCACTGCGTGGGATATATGTATGTGTTTGGGCATTTGGTTCTACTTTCAGCACTAATGAAATGGCTTTTCTGTTCTTAGTTTAAATTGCGAAGTGCATGTATACTTAGCGGTATCTGAACCGAATATGGTTGCCGGGCAGGTCACAGTCTTGCCACGTTTTGCCTTTGTGCTGTCCTTCCTGGTGCGCTGCGCTCTGACAGACCCTTTTCACTGTACAGTTTATGAGGCTGTCTTCTGTTCATGTGTGTACAACACATTTTACACTCGCTGACTGACCAATTAGATCCCTCACAGCCTGCCTATCAGCCTAATGATGGGAGTTCAGCACACTGAACTAAGGGTGAACCCCTTTGATTTGTGCTCACTCCCAAAGACTGCAATGTCTTTAAATCCCCTTTTCCACCACACTGTACCTCGGTTTTGCACGGCTCTAATTGGCTCAACCCGCTTCAGTTTGTGGGGGTTCATTTATCCATAACAAAAGAGGACTCCCTTCGTCACTGCAGGAAACGGCTCTGGCGTCACTAGTTTGAAACCACGTTAAATGCTTCAGTCGAGCGCGATACGCTAATTAGTAGGGGGGGGGGGAGTAAGTCATACAAGAGTAAATCCTATCTTAAGTTTCAAGCAAGTTCAAAGTTGCTGTATCTAAAATCAAATAAGTTCAGTGAAGTTACCGCTACATTTCCCAGCGAGTGAAGTTACTACCACTTGGGATAAGTTATTAACGAAGTCATAGAACTGTGCTCAGTCACAACATTTATTGAAGTGACAGTATATGCCCAATGAATGTTCTCCAAATGGTAGAGTAGATCTCATCTTTTTATTGATTTAAAAAAAAAAAATTCTGTCAGAAACATTTGTTTTTTTTTTTTCCTGTGCCTCTTATTTAGATTGGTATTTACAGGTACATTTGTGCTCAAACATGTAGGCTACTTTGCTTCTGTTTACATTGGATCATTTTATACTGCAGCAGTAGGACTACTGGATGCTTTTCTCATTTGATACAGGTCTGTTAACCCATTTAATCCCACCGGTCACATTTGTGAAGAACAATGATTTAATTTACAGGGCTCTAAATTTTTTTTATTACTGATTACTTCAAAGGGCTACCAATGACACCTGATTTTGACTTTTAAATGTCTGAGAAAAATTTGGGATTAAATGGATTAATGTGAGGAAATGTAAGCAGTCATCGTGTGTTGTATATTTTTTTTAATAGAAAATATATCTATCGCTATCGTGATATAAAATGGCCATATTGCACCGCACCAGTGTTCAGGCTCTACTGTAAAGATAGCGTAAGAAGCTCAGTCATCCATGAGGCACGAGTCGAGCCGCTGCTTCTTCATGTTGAGAGGAGGCAGATGTGGTGGCTCAGGCATCAGTTTAGGATGACTCCTGGATGTCGGCAGCAGGCCATGGGTCAACCCAGGACACGGGAATCATGGTTGGCCTTGAAACGCCTTGTGAGGAGTTGGAAGAAGGGGAAAAGTGCGCGCGTGCGTGCGTGCGTGCGCGCGCGTGCGTGCGTGCGTATACACACGCATTCATATACATATACATAAGTGGCCTTCAATGTGGCCTTATCTAAATCCAATTGAATACCTCTCTGGAAGGAGTTGAACCTGGAGTCTGGAGAAAGCATGTTTCAACTGGAGCAGTTTCATCATGAATAGTAGGCCATAATACTTGCTGGAGAGATGTGGAAGTCTCAAGTTTGAATTATATATATTTTTGGATTGCAGTCATTGCCTAAAATGGTTGTTCCAAAATATTAAGTAAAGGGGCAGTCAGTTATGTCCAGGCCAGTTTTCTTGAGGTTTTTTTTTTTTTTTTTTTTTTTAATTTTTATGAGTTGAACCACAATCGAAAAGCATTTGTTTTATTTCCGGATTCTAAAACCAGCATTGTCCAAGCTTTTCTTTTCCCCCAGGGGCCACACACACATCAAAATCAAAGGAGGCAAAGGATTTATTTCATTTGATTTATTTATGCAACTAAAACACTAATACAAATACTAAAACGAATAAACTGATGTCAAATGGTTCATCTGTTGAAGTTATTCAAAAGTGCAATAGTGTTGCTGCTGTTGCAATTACCGGTTAAAGAAAGTGGATCAACATGAGTCTACTTTTGCCAAGAGCCACATATTAAAATTTTTGAGATGACCTTGTTTCCTTGTTTGCTCTTTGGTTTTGTACCTCAACAGTTTTCAGTCATCCAACTGACTTTTTTTTTTTTCTGTCTTGGAAATTAAAGCGAAAACTTTTGAAAAAGTCGTGGAACGCTAATGCTAAAAAAAAGTGTCCGTACCCTGTCCTTGCAAACATGCAACTACGCATCAGAGGTGTATTGAACAATAGTAACACTCTGTTTATGCATATGTCGCCTCATTATCGAATAAAGTTAACAAAGGTACAAGCTGTGGGGTGTTTACATCAAATTTTCATTGCAATTTTTTAAAAACCTTGTTTTCATAATTTTTACATGTGTTTTTGACTGCAATTGTGGAAGAGAATTCAACCGTAATTTTCCTCTTTGCTATTTCCAATTCATGTCCTTAGATACTACGCTGCACTGAAAACTATGGAACAACTGGAGAAGGTCTTCATCCCGCGGTAAGAAATTCACTATGTCTCCATGGCCCTTGCAAGAATGCTTCAGTGAAATTGTCTGGAAACGATGCTGCAAATGTACCGTATTAAAATACTGAAATTTTCTCAAAAATATTTCACTTGAAACTTCAACTCTTCCCTCAAAACCCAACTCCTCAAACGCGCTTTTTTAAACATTCTGTAATGTTGTCTTTGTTAGTCTTTATTCGTTCTGTGTTGGGTCTCTTTATTTTGTAAAGGGTGTTTGAGTGTCCAAAAAAAGCACCATATAAATTGAACGGATTATTATTTTCCAAACCCACGCACTGCCCGATCGCAACGTCGCCACCAGCAGCGTCAATGAGCTCTAGAACGGCAGTTGAAGCATGCATGGTTTTGTAACAATAGCTTACCAATCACTGATGTGCCTTGGAATGAACATTAGTATTTACCTTAGATCCGCTGAGCCCAGATTAAAGCCTTCAATCACCGCAATTTTCATTATTTATTTTTTCATGAGAGGGAATTTTTTAATTTTATTTTATGCATTATATTATTTAAAATAATTGATCAATAAGTTGGTTTCCAATATATTTTTCTGCCCCCCCCCCTCCAAAAAAAAAAACTAAACAATCTCGGGTTGCGCCCTATTAACCCTTTCAGGGACAGCAGTTACTACAGTGGACAGCTTTTCATGTTATCAGGTTACAGGTTATCATTATTGGTGCACGAAAGGGTTAATAAGCGCCTAATGGTCCAAAAGAAATCCCGTAAGGTTGGTACAAATTGACAATGATGACAATAAAGTCTATAGATGATTAGAACTGATTGAATAGCTTTTATACAGCATTTCTAAAAGTATAGCAACCCAATATACCTTGGAGCCCATGAGTGACGGTGTCGCACCATCCTGCCTGAGGCTGGTACCTACATTACCAGTGAGTACATATTTTACATGAGAAAAATAACACAGCACAGACCGAGACACAAAAAGTGGATACACTTGTTAATCAATGCATCTTTTACCATCTAGTGGAAGAGCTTTTTTAAATTTTGGTCACCAGTGTAGTAATTTGTTTTTTGTCAGTCATTGTGAGTAAATAATATTTTCACTGTCAAACATGGAATCTAAAGCCAAGCTCAAGCCTGTCAAGTCTGGCATGCATTTTGAATCTGATATCTTTTCATTTTACAATCCTTGGTATCGTAGATATTCCCATGGCCATGATCTATAATTGTTCTCTTAATTTGGAGAAGCTCAAGTGCACGACAAACATGTATTTTTTACGTAGTAGTTGTAACTGTGTCTCACGTAGAGTAAGCCAATATAGGTTCTGTCAAATCATGGCTGAAAACCTGCCCAGATTGAGGGAAGAGATCAAGGAGATCTCTATGTCTGACCTAAAGGACTTCCTGGAGAGCATAAGAAAACACTCGGACAAAGTTGGAGAGACTGCCATGAGACAGGTTATTGGATTTGTCTTCTCAAATCATACCCCAAAATCCGTGTTTGTCTCTGACATGCTATATATTTGTCCCTCCAGGCACAGCAACACAGAACCTTTAACAGTGCAGTGGCGAAGCAGGCCAGTGCTAGCCACTACACTACGCCTTTGTACTCTCTCAATGGCCAAACACACACGCACAACAGTCTCATGATGGACGATGACGCAGAATATGAGGATGATGGTGATGAGGAGGTAATGAAAGCGTGTGCAGCAACTACAAATGAAGTATAGAATGGGCCATTATCTATTGAATACAATCCTGATTCAGTGCCCAGTAAACCTTTTTTACATTTATATTAATAACATAAATTCGAATCAATGTGCGAGTGCTGATAGCAGGTATCAGTATCAGTCCGATACTGCCTTATTTCAAGGTGTCAGCTACTTATGAAGGATGCCGATACCAGTCATCAACTTAAGACAAAAACAAACAAAAAACACTCAATATCATTTTTTAAGTCCCACTTGCCAGCCGTTGGTGCCACACTGCAGCTATTTGACACATCATCATCGTCATCATGTGCAAACAAGATGGGTCTTTGTTCTCACACGCGTCATTTTGTTGCTAGAAGTTTTAGGTATCATAGATACTGTTGGTATCGGTGAGTTCTCAAGAGTGAATACTCGTACTGCTATCGGTCTGAAGAAAAAAAAGTGCTTTTGAACGTCCCTAAATGTTCATTTTAATGTTATGAACAAAGGTAATTTTTCAACTCTTTTTATAGACGATGCTAATGGCGATATTGCGGGATTAAAATTGCCACAATATCATTATGTCACGATATTAAAAGCGCCACAACTGTTAAATTGGCCAGGTTATTTTCCGTGTTTGTAGTCCAAGCAACCTCTGCTAGTTAGTTTATTAGTTCAGTTTAATTTGAATTAGGCACGTTTTGGCCACCTACGTTATGACCCACACAAATCACCAGATGAAGGGGAACGTAATGCGTTGGCGTTCCTCCACAACTTCCCCACAATATCGGGATAATTATCCTATGTTCAGGCTCATGTCATGTTAATATTGTTTCATGACGGTTGGTTACCGTATCGTGATTATGTACGTGCTTTTATCACAATGCTGTTGAATTAAGAGAATAACTAAAATTTTAATTGTGTTTTTATCTTAACAGATTCTCACAGCTCAGGATCTTGTGGACTTCTCACCTGTCTACAGGTGTTTACACATTTACGCTGTGCTGGTACGTTACCAAGAGCAAATTCCATTTCACTGTTATATTGTAGTGCGAAATCATTACGTTCTTGTCTCCCATGAAGACGTAAAAGTTATATTTGCCTTTCATCATTTTTGGACAAGATATGAAAATCCTTAATATGTGTGTGTCTGCAGGGAGACAGAGAAACGTTTGAGAATTACTACAGGAAACAGAGGAAAAAACAGGCCAGGCTAGTTCTGCAGCCACAGGCTAACATGGTGAGTAACACTTACATGTCAAAGTCAATGGCCTGCGATACTGCAAGATTTGGTATTGAACCTAGACCAAGTAAATACAGGGTCATATATCAACGCGACCAGTAATCTTCGGTCGGGGGGGGGATATATATATATATATATATATATATATATATATAGAGAGAGAGAGAGAGAGAGAGAGAGAGAGAGAGAGAGAGAGAGAGAGAGAGAGAGAGACAC